>NC_066583.1:592224147-592525961 GCF_024323335.1 Lathyrus oleraceus | reverse complement strand
GAGAGAGAGAGAGAGAGAGAAGCAATATGAGTGTCTTTGGGATAATTTTTAAGACCACCATTATTCGCACAGGCTTTTAGAATAACCTCATCAACCAACCAATTTGAATGCAACACCTGACATTTGTCCAGAACAGAACACATCACTTATTGATTGATTTTGCAATGCCTACGCTATATATGTCACTTTTGTATGCAAAAAACAAAAGCACGCATTACTTTGGTTATATTTGTCTATAAATATAACGACTCTACTTCAAGTATCAATAAGAATCGGGGAATGCAACCATAGTCATGAGTAGTAGTTCGTTGAGGGGAAGATTTCCAAATCCAAACTACGAAGCAAAAATGTTTAGCCATGGTAAAACTAAAATAAAATAGTTTTTAAGAAAAATATATCTCAAAATTAGTTTTTAGGAAATCATTTAAAAATAGTTCAAATTTCAAGTGATTTTTTTAAAATTTTAATATCTAAATGTGAAGAACTATTCAAACCTATTTTTCATTAGAATATATATTTTTTAATGTAATACTATAAAATTATTTTTAAAAAAAGAAATAATGGTCTCAAATAATAGTCGTATAAAAATTTCAATATTAATTCCATGAAAATAATAAAACGTCAATTTATTTTTTTTTTTTCATTTTGGGATGTTAAACGATTTATATATTTGATTATTAATTTAAAAAAAAATAAATTTAAAAAGTTTAAAATTTAAGATTTAATAAACCAATTCACAGTAAAATAATTTTAAATTTAATGATATTATTTTTGTAATAAAATGAGATCAAATAAATTTTCAATTAGGTGTTCCACTATACTATAATAGATTAATAGCGTGTCATTTAAGATTTATTTAACGATCTTTATCATATCATTAAGTTTGATAATTCAGTACAAGAATGATCTCTTATCTAAATCTTATGATAGTGTATTGACACCAAATCTAGCGAAATAATGCTCATAACTTAGTAAATTACAAGGATGAAAGCGATTAAAAATGCTAAATTAATATGTATTGTTGAAAAAATTGTATGTTTGTTACAAATTCCTATTATCTTATTAGAAATTATTGACAATATAAAATAATCATAAATTGTAACATCTAATATGTAGAGAAAAAATTGAGCTACAGTCATCATCATAGAAATACTTAAATTTTAAGATACAAAAATTTAAACAATGGCTGGTGGAGTTTTAGTTGCTTCAACAAATGGAAGGCAATATGAGGGGAAGGTTATAATGTTTGTTTTGGTCACATGTTTGGTGGCGGCCATGGGGGGTCTTCTTTTTGGTTATGATCTTGGTATTACAGGAGGAGTGACTTCCGTGGAACCATTCTTGAATAATTTTCTTCCCTGGTGTTTACAAACAAATGAAAGATGAATCTGGACACGAGAGCCAGTATTGCAAATTTGATAATGAGCTCCTTACTTTGTTCACATCTTCCTTGTATCTTGCAGCTTTAATAGCTTCTTTCTTTGCGTCCATAACTACAAGAATGTTAGGACGCAAGGCCTCAATGTTTACAGGTGGCTTGTTTTTTCTTGTTGGTGCATTGCTCAATGGTTTTGCTGTCAATATTGAAATGCTTATCATTGGTCGCCTATTACTTGGTTTTGGTGTAGGATTATAATCAGGTAAAATCACTATCGTTTTTATGCTTTTATGTTTTTATGTATAAAGGATCAAGAATATAGCAAGTTTAATTGCTATCATGTTTTGTTACTCATAAACAGTCAGTTCCAGTGTATTTGTCTGAAATGGCTCCAGCAAAGATTAGAGGTGCACTCAACATGGGCTTCCAAATGATGATCACTATTGGAATCCTAGGGGCAAACATTATCAACTACTTTACTTCCAATCTCGAGAGTGGGTGGAGAATTTTTGGGTGTCGGAGCTGTCCCTGCAATTTATTGTGTATAGGATCTTTTTTCTTAGGCGACACACCAAACTCTATGATTGAAAGAGGCCAAAAAGAAGGAGCTAAAAATGTTGCAAAATATTCGTGGCATAGGTAATGTCGACGAGGAGTTCCAAGATCTAATTGATGCTAGTGAGGAAGCCAAAAAGGTGGACATCCATGGAAGAATATTACACAATTGAGATACAGACCTCAACTAACATTTTGCTCTTTCATTCCATTCTTCCAACAACTCACAGGCATCAACGTGATCATGTTTTATGCGCCTGTCCTTTTCAAAACTTTGGGCTTTGGAAATGATGCTTCCCTCATGTCCTCAGTAATTACCGGAGGTGTCAATGTTGTTGCTACTTTGGTCTCCATCTTCACCGTGGACAAGTTTGGAAGAAAGATTTTGTTTCTTGAAGGTGGTGTCCAAATGTTTATTTGCCAGGTGACAAATTCAACTTAACTAATAATTAATTCTTTATATTAACCATTCAAATTAATCCATTTTACAAGCATAGATAATATAAATGTTATGATTATTGATCGTAGATTATTGTGGGAAGCATGATTGCTATAAAGTTTGGAGTTAGCGGTGAAGGCTCGTTTACACATGTTGAAGCCAATCTTCTTTTGTTTTTCATATGTGCGTATGTTGCGGCATATGCAGGTCTTGGGGTCCATTGGGATGGTTAGTTCCTAGTGAAATATGCTCCCTTGAGGTTCGCTCTGCAGGCCAAGCTACCAATGTTGCTGTGAACATGTTGTTCACCTTTGTTATTGCTCAAGTTTTTCTTACTATGCTTTGTCACTTGAAGTTTGGACTCTTCTTTTTTTGCTGGATTTGTGCTTATAATGACAATTTTCATTGTCATGTTTTTTTCCCGACAAATAATGTCCCAATTGAAGAATGAATAAAGTGTGGAAGTCTCATTGGTTTTGGACAAAGTTTGTTCCAGATGTTGTCGTTGATCAGGACCACAAGGACGTTGCTTAATTTTGATATTAGAAAAAGCACGTGGCCTAGACCATATATTGTATAATATATTATTTTCCCTTAATTCTATTCGAGGTTGTTATGGGCATCTAGAAATTAGGTTTTTTTTATAAAAAAAAATATATGTATTCATTTAGGAGTAGTTTTTAATATATTATTACTCTAATATAATGTCCTTATAATTTTTTGATAAATTTGATTCTCCTCAATTTTATACTTTAAATATAAATTGTTTATTCAATAACAAAATATTTATATAAAATTAATTAAATAAATTTGGTGACTTTGTATCTAAGATGATAATACATATATTTTTTCTAATAGAATTCTTAATTGCATAACTAGTTGGGACATAACACCCTCTTGATCTTCAACTTATAACAATGGACGTAACTCTTTTTAATTAAGTAAAGCCATTACATAATAAAAAAAAGATGCAATTTGACAAACACAAAATAAAACTAAATAAAAAGAGGGACAAGAACCTAGTAATATAATTGAGAAAAATAAAATACAATCTCAAAGAAAATAATTGGCAAAACATAACCCATAATAACATATTTAATAATGAAAAGTCTTTAATCTTATGACTTTGTATTAATATAAGTAGACTACATAACTCTACGGATGGATGATTTAAGAAGTGGAGTAATAAAAAGTAAAATATTTGAAACTCATCCTCAATATAAAATTTAACAATACCTATATTTGTCATACCAATTAAAGAAGTACATGAAAAAAATAAAAACGATATCGATGATATGTGTATATTTTGAAAGCGTATATAAGAAAAAAGATGATAATGTTCATAGTTGGCGAGTATATTCAAAAGTTTACATAAGAAAATGGACATTTATCCCATTGAAGGTTAGCTAGGTTGTATATATATATATATATATATATTATATATATAATATATATTATATATATATATATATATATATATATATATATATATATATATATATATATCTATAATATATATATATCTATATATCTATATATATATATATCTATATATAGAGAAGAGAGAGAGAGAGAGAGCGAGAGCGAGAGAGAGAGAGAGAGGAGAGAGAGAGAGAGGCGAGAGAGAGAGAGAGAGAGAGAGCGAGAGAGAGAGAGGAGAGAGAGCGAGAACGAGAGAGAGAGAGAGAGAGCGGAGAGGCGAGAAGAGAGAGAGAAAGAGCGAGAAGAGAGAGAGAGACTGAGAGAAATTTGGTGACTTTGTATCTAAGATGATAATACATATATTTTTTCTAATAGAATTCTTAATTGCATAACTAGTTGGGACATAACACCCTCTTGATCTTAAACTTATAACAATCGACGTAACTCCTTTTAATTAAGTAAAGCCATTACATCATAAAAAAACAAAACAATAAAAAAAAGATGCAATTTGACAAACACAAAATAAAACTAAATAAAAAGAGGGACAAGAACCTATTAATATAATTGAGAAAAATAAAATACAATCTCAAAGAAAATAATTGGCAAAACATAACCCATAATAACATATTTAATAATGAAAAGTCTTTAATCTTATGACTTTGTATTAATATAAGTAGATTACATAACTCTACGGATGGATGATATAAGAAGTGGAGTAATAAAAAATAAAATATTTGAAACTCATCCTCAATATAAAATTTAACAATACCTATATTTGTCATACCAATTAAAGAAGTACATGAAAAAAATAAAAATGATATCGATGATATGTGTATATTTTGAAAGCGTATATAAGAAAAAAGATGATAATGTTCATAGTTGGCGAGTATATTCAAAAGTTTACATAAGAAAATGGACATTTATCCCATTGAAGGTTAGCTAGGTTGTATATATATATATATATATATATATATATATATATATATATATAATATATATATATATATATATATATATATACATATATATATATATATATATATTATATATATATATATATATATAGAGAGAGAGAGAGAGAGAGAGAGAGAGAGAGAGAGAATCAAATATGAGTGTCTTTGGCATAATTTTTAAGACCACCATTATTCACACAGGCTTTTAGAATAACCTCATCAACCAACCAATTTGAATGCGACACCTGAAATTTGTCCAGAACAGAACACATCACTTATTGATTGATTTTGCAATGCCTACGCTTATATATGTCACTTTTGTATGCAAAAAACAAAAAGCACGCATTACTTTGGTTATATTTGTCTTTAAATATAACGACTCTACTTCAAGTATCAATAAGAAACGGGGAATGCAACCATAGTCATGAGTAGTAGTTCGTTGAGGGGGAAGATTTCCAAATCCAAACCTACTAAGCCAAAAATGTTTAGCCATGGTAAACACTAAAATAAAATAGTTTTTAAGAAAAAATATATCTCAAAATTAGTCTTTAGGAAAATCATTTAAAAATAGTTCAAATTTCAAGTGATTTTTTTTTAAAATTTTAATATCTAAAAGTTATGAAGAACTATTCAAACCTATTTTTCATTAGAATATTTTTTTTTAAATGTAATACTATAAAATTATTTTTAAAAAAAGAAATAAATGGTCTCAAATAATAGTCGTATAAAATTTTTCAATATTAATTCCATGAAAATAAATAATAACGTCAATTTATTTCTATTTTTTCATTTTGGGATGTTAAACGATTTATATATTTGATTATTAATTTAAACAAATAAAATTTAAAAAGTTTAAAATTTAAGATTTAATAAACCAATTCACAGTAAAATAATTTTAAAATTTTAATGATATTATTTTTGTAATAAAATGAGATTCGAATAAATTTTCAATTAGGTGTTCCACTATACTATAAATAGATTAATAAAGTGTCATTTAAGATTTATTTAACGATCTTTATCATATCATTAAGTTTGATAATGCAGTACAAGAATGATCTCTTATCTAAATCTTATAATAGTGTATTGACACCAAATCTAACGAAATAATGCCCATAACTTAACAAATTACAAGGATGAAAGCGATTAAAAATGCTAAATTAATATGTATAGTTGAAAAAATTGTATGTTCGTTACAAATTCCTATTATCTAACATGTTGTTCACCTTTGCTATTCCTCAAGTTTTTCTTACTATGGTTTATCACTTGAAGTTTGGACTTTTCTTCTTTTTTGCTGGATTTGTGCTTATAATGACAATTTTGATTGTCATGTTTTTTCCCGAGACAAATAATGCCCCAATTGAAGAAATGAATAAAGTGTGGAAGTCTCATTAGTTTTGGACAAAGTTTGTTCCAGAAGTTGTCGTTGATCATGACCACAAGGTCGTTGCTTAATTTTGATATTAGAAAAAGCACGTGGCCTAGACCAATATATGTATAATATATTATTTTCGCTTAAATCTAATCGAGGTTGTTATGGGCATCTTGAATTTAGGTTTTTTTTTTAAATGTATGTATTCATTTAGGAATATTTTTTAATATATTATTACTCTAATATAATGTGCTTATAATTTTTTGATATATTTGATTCTCCTCAATTTTATACTTTAAATATAAATTTTTTATTCAATAACAAAATATTTTTATAAAATTAATTAATTAAATTTGGTGACTTTGTATCTAAGATGATAATACATGTATTTTTTCTAATAGAATTCTTAATTGCGTCACTTGTTGGGACATAACACCCTCTTGATCGTCAACTTATATCAATGGACGTAACTCTTTTTAATTAATTAAAACCATTACATCATAGAAAAACAAAAGAATAAAAAAAAATGAAATTTGACAAACACAAAATAAAACTAAATAAAAAGAGAGACAAGAACCTAGTAATATAGTTGAGAAAAATAAAATACAATCTCAAAGAAAACAATTGGCAAAATATAACTCATAATAACATATTTAATAATGAAAAGTCTTTAATCTTATGATTTTGTATTAGTATAAGTAGATTACATAACTCTCTGGATGGATGCTTTAAGAAGCGGAGTAATAAAAAGTAAAATATTTAATACTCATCCTTAATATAAAATTTAATAATACCTATATTTGTCATACCAATTAAAGAAGTGGATGAAAAAAATAAAAATAATATCAATTATATGTGTATATTTTGAAAGCGTATATAAGAAAAAAGATGATAATGTTCATAGTTGGCGAGTATATTCAAAAGTGTATATAAGAAAATGGACATTTATCCCATTGAAGGTTAGTTAGGTTATATATAATATCTTTTAGATTGAGAGAGAGAGAGAGAGAGAGAGAGAGAGAGAGAGAGAGAGAGAGAGAGAGAGAGAGAGAGAGAGAGAGAGAGAGAGAGAGAGAGAGAGAGAGAGAGAGAGAGAGAGAGAGAGAGAGAGAGAGAGAGAGAGAGAGAGAGAGAGAGAGAGAGAGATGAGTGTCTTCTAACTTATAATAAAGATTAGATTGTATATAAGATCTTTTAGATTAAGAATTATTGAGAGATAGAGAGAGGGATGTAAAATTTTCTATTATTTGAGACCATCAAATATGAGCGTCTTCTAACTTAAAATAAAGATCATACTGAAGGTTAATTAGGTTGTATATAATATCTTTTAGATTAAAACTTATTGAGAGAGAGAGAGAGAGAGAGAGAGAGAGAGAGAGAGAGAGAGAGAGAGAGAGAGGTAAAATTTTCTATTATTTGAGACCATCAAATATGAGTGTCTTCTAACTTATAATAAATATTAGATGCAGTAGTACCTTCTGTTTATTTTTTTTTAAATTAAAATATTTATCGTTAAAGTTTATAAATTAAGTTGATTCACGATTAACGATACAAAAATTTAGTCGCAAGGCCGGCCCAAGGATAATGCCTCCCAAAACATAAATATTTTCTTTAAAAACTACAATTTAGAAAATATCATTAATAACTATTATTTTCTCAACAAATATTAATTATTTGACTTTGACAACATAATAAAGTAGGGGTTTAATTTGTTTTAAAATTCTTTTAAAATTACTTTTGAAAATTTATTATAAAACTAAAATATGGGATAATGAATAAAAGATGTAATGGAAAAGTGATCGAACATAAATATTTTATAACGGTTCAATATCAATTTTATATCCACTACAATCTCTTAAACTAGGAGGATTTTCTTTAATTGTCATATAGGTCAAAAACTGACAAAATATACAATTATCAAACTTACTTTACTTTATTCTTCCCAAAATCATGACTTAGAATGAACAATCCTTTGACGTATATGTAAGACCCCAATTTTGACCCTAAGATCCCTCATGCTATTTCATCATATGCATTAGCATTGGGATCACACCTTGGCATCCTCCTTACCCCTCATTCATTGGGTTTGCATGGGGAGAGATCACCAAGCACATTTGATTGTATCATACTTCATTTTTCTTTGTTTACTAACCAAAATACCAAAAATATGTCAATGTATAGTTTGTTGCCTTTGTAGGTAATGTGCATGCTCACCTATGCTCTATCAAGCTCATATCTAGGGTTTAAGACCCTCAATGCAAGGAGCACAATCAATAAATGATTCACATTGACTATAAGCATCATATATGGATCCCCATGGTCTTAACATGTTATTTTGATCAAGAAATCATCAAGAGTTTGGAGTTATTTTACCTTGGAAACCCTAATCCATATGGGTATCTTGTGTGACTTCTTCAATAAGTTTCCTCAATAATCAATCAAATATTTCAAGGGATACTTCACATTACATATCTTATGCATATATGATCCTCCATGAGTCCCAAAAGTCAATAGAATGTCAAGCTAGCAAGATGGTTCATGGTGGTTGACAAGAGAGAGTCAACTGGCCAAAACTGGGGTTCCCAAGACCCTATCTCCTACAATTTTTGTCATATGAAAATGATTCTAAGATCAAAGTTACTCAAAATGACATTCCAAACAACTTTCATGTTGAATTCTAGAGCTATTTGTTCTTGGAAAGCCATTTTTATGGTGAAAGGTTATAGGTCATTTTGTCTGAACCCTAGTTTGGAGGTCAACTTCCCAAGACCATAACTTGCTCAATATTTATGAGATGAAATCCATTAAAATTGCATGATCAAATTCAAGATGTCTAATTAAACTTTGATTTTTTGAGGAATTTCAAATTCAACTTGCAAATGCATGTGCCAAGAGGAAACATTATAGGTCATTTTGGGCCAATACCATTGAACAATTGATTTTCCTCAACTTCTAAAACGCATAACTCCTTCATGCCAAATCCAAATGAGGTCAAATTTGTGACCAAATTGAATAGGTTTGAAAGATATACAACTTTGACAAAGGAACATTTCTCATTTGAAGTCCATAGAAAATGTTATTCAAGGTGGAAGAAGTAAACATTTGACTTGGGACTTACAAAATTTTCAAATATGTTTGATTTCCCAAACTTTCACCTCAAAATTCATAATTATCCAAGCTTCAAATGAAAACGTTTTCAACATGAAAGTTGTTCCCCTTGATCTCACCTTTCCAAAAAGTCCAAGATCATCTCATTTGGCCAAAGTATGAAGGACTTGAGAATGGGTGTAAGTTGAAGGACCATTTGGATGTTTTCCACTTCCACTTTTCATACACAATTGCATGGCCTTCCAACATGAATTCAGCATGACTTTCACTCAATTTTGGATCAGATTGCATCACTTGATAGGCCTATCACACGCCCATGCAAGCATCCAAAGGGAATTTTCAAATGTTGCCAAAATTGGAAGTGTGTGGAAATCAATCTCATCGCCTATAAATACGACCCTCATTGCTCAGAATTAAGGACCTCATGCCTAAGATTTGAACCTGGAACCCCAAACCCTCACCATTGGAGGATAAGCTTGAAGATTTTCTTTTAAAATCGAGTTTCAACAAGCATCTGAAGCAAGGCCAAGCATAATTGAAAGCAACATCGTGCCAATCTGAAGCTCCATTGAAGGTGAATTTTCAGAATCTTCATCTCTTCGATTCTCCTTTAATTCTTCACCATTCTTGTTGATTTTTGGTTGTCTGAAATCCTATCAATATAGGCAAGAAGATTGAGTTGCTTTGAGGTCAAATCGAAGCAACTCAGTTCATGATCCTCAAAATTCAAATCCCTGTATCTTTTTATATACTTGGAATTGGAGAAAATTGAGGCCATATTCGTGCTCCTGAGCACTTTTACTTCAAATTAGTGTACTCACTTTTCATTTTCCATTGAGTTGAGCTTGGACCAGACCGGTGGTGCTCACCGGAGAAGATGATTGGAGTTAGGGCTCTGGTGGTGTGCTGGAACAATCAAGGCCATCTGATTTGGTCCTCATGTTTTAATCTCATCCATCCAATTTGATTACCACGCGTGTGGCATAGTTGACTGAGGCGTTGGTTGAATGCGGGCGCTTGGCCATCAGATCTGCCACCTCAATTAACAAGGGAGATTTGATGGCCCTTGTTTTTTTTATTTATATTTTATTTTCTGGTTTTTTCATTTAATCCTTTTATTTTGATTAATTCATATTAATTTCATTTTTAATCCAAAAAATATGGGACTTTCACCAAAAAAATTCTAATATTTTCCTTTTTCATTTTCTGAATTAAAATTATTTTTGGATTAATTTTGATATTTTTCATGATTTAATTGTTTTTCTGCATATTTTTAATTGTTTAAAAATACTTCTGACTTTTCAAAAATGATGAAATTTTTTGTCTAAGGTCCTTTGACCTTGTTTGACCTAGGATAAATCTCTTGGCCATTTATTTGGTGTTTTAAAGAGGTTTTTAGGTTTTTGAGCAAACATAATTAAATTTAAATGCATTTTAATTTGATTTTTAATTGATTAATTGTGTATAAATTATGTTGAGCCATTCTTATTGTCTTGTCAAGTTTGACAATGTGTTTGGACCTTGGTCAAGGTTGATTTGACTTTTGTTGGATTAAAATCATTGGATTTAGGGGATTGATGAAATGTACGTTTCATCTCCCGAAAGGAATGAATGATTTTAGTTTGATAAAATTCCTCCCATGACCAATTTGTGTTTGTCTCATCTCCCCTCCCTCTTCATCTTCAATCCCATTCTATCCCATACCTTTCATTGACCAATGAAGTCTCAATATCCTAAGGCTAATTGGTTCATCAATAACTTTGTGTTAGATGAACCAAGACAAGTATGAATGAGATTAAGTTCATCCTTTGATCATTTTCTTTTTGAGTGTGGTATGTTTTAGGATTATGGTTCATTATACCATATATTTAACATCCATTAACACCAAAATTTCTATTGTCCAGCCTCAGATAGTTGTGACTTCTATATAAGTCCAATTACGATTGCTTAACATAACATCAAATTTTGACCCAAAGGCATAGCATTCTAGTAAGTGAGATTGTAAGTCTGCCCCCTTTCATGGTATTATATGGAAATTTGGCCTTTTTTCCTTCCTTTGGAAGATGTCTTGGTTCAAGGATCCATGCTTGTGAATAGAGGGTTGAGTGTTCTCCAAAGAATGACTTAATCAATTGAAAAGCAAAACATCACTAACATCTAATCAACTAACATTTGACTAACCTTTATTAACCTTGCTTTTAATTTCAAGTCATTTACTTTATGCCATTTAAATTCAAGCCATTTACCATTTCATTTGCCATTTACATATCATTTAACTTGCTTATGTTTGTGTCATTTTTACTTTGCTCACTTGAGCCATATATTGTGTTTGTATATATTTGTTTGTATATTTTGTTTGTGTTTGTGGTCTTAGGATCTTAAAATACTTAATAAACAACAAAAATCATAAAAATATATTTGTGTGGACTGTTGGATTTGATCTGAGCTTTTGGACTTAGAATTAGGCAATATTCTCTATGCAAAAGAACTTGGCTAAATGCCAAATTTTCTGAGACCAAGTCATTGTGATTTGAGCTTTCATCTGATGCAAGTATTGGGATCCACATAAATTCATCTGCTATATGGTCTTGATGCAAATGTTACTTTGAACTTGTGTCTAATGCCTTATTCTGAGCTAATCAAGGAGTATGGCATCTGATACATGAGAAGACAAAGAAGATTGTTAGCTGGGAAGTTGCTTGCTTAGATGTGGCTATCTTTATTTGATGTCTTGCTCTTCATATTGCTACTTGCTTATTGATATTGCTTGATTTAAAGTCCAAAGGAAAAATGGGTTTCTATATGACATTCTTGTCTATTGGATTGCATCCCATTGGTCAGATCTTTTCAACTCTTAACTTTTAATTTTATGCTTAGGGTTAGTCTCTTCATCTCCTCCCACTTCTTAAATTTAAAAATCTCTCCCCATGTTCAAAATCTTCTTTGGTTGTGATTTTCAAACTTAGACTTTATTGCAAATTAGAAACTTTGGCCTTATGCCATTGCATTTTAAAAATCTTTTCTTAAATCAAACTTGTAAATAAATTTAATCATATTGACTTAAAAATTTTAAAAGACAAAAAGAAGTAACACTCATTCAAACTCTTTTAGGCCCCTTTGTGCCTCTCTTAAATTTAAATCTTTTGTTAAAAGAAATTCACTCACTTTGAAATTGATACCATAAACTACGCGGTTTTGATCCCTCATTTTTATGTTGGTACGTAGGCACAACTCCGAAGGTCTTGTCAAACACAAAAATATAATTAATGAATTCTTTTCTCATCCCCACACTCTATTTATTGCAAACATCTTTTATACAAAAACACATACACACATAAAAAAGGGCTCCCTAGGAGTATCTATGACACTTTGGGTGCTAACACCTTCCCTCTGTGTAACCAACCCCCTTACCTGTAATCTCTGGTATTTTATTAGTTTTGATTTGAAAACTTCTTATCTTTGGATTCTGTTTGTACTTTTTCCCTTTTCCTTTGGAAACAATAAAAGCGCGATGGAGACTCTGGTTTTATTGACGTTAAGTTTATCCATAGCTTAATGGTCATGATTTTACCGCTACATAAATTAAATGACGACTCTGATGGGGAGTAGTCCTCAATGGGTTTAGCCTACTCTTTTCGTGTGTATATAATTGTATATTTGATGTTTGTATATTTGTTTTTGTATGATATAATCTTCTTGTTGTGCTTGGTGATCTCTGAGTGGTGAGATAAGTTCTAACTCGAACTTGAGTGCAATTAAGATAGGAGGATGGTATAGTCATGTTCGACTTGTATGGAGTAGTCCTTAACAAGTTGGCTTGAGACCCATCTACTCAGTTGAGACACTTTTGGAGCTATTGATGTCACACAAGTTATTTGTGGTTAGGAATTACTTTCTCTGATTTGGGGTCCGAGAAGCTGAGGGTCGTAAAACATTTAGCCTAACTTGGCCTATTTAGGACGTAGTGCGGAGATTGTTCAAGTGTAGACTTGATAACAGTTGTTACACGATACTACACTCAAACGAGTTTCTCTTGAGAATATTATGGGTTGATGAGTCAGTCATCCTAACCTATAATATCCGATAGAATCAAGACTCTGGGAACTTTTTAGAACATGATCTACAGGTCTTTATCCTTAGTACACTCCTTTGGTGTGGTTCTTAACCTGACTCCATGCTCGTGACTTACAAAAAACCTGTTGATTCTTGGTTGATCCAATAAAGTCTTGTCAATATCAATGGAACTTGGGTGTTAATAAGGTGAAAACCATAATCCACCAAAATGGATGATTGATCTTGACGATGACTTGATTCATCCCTTGACCTTTGTTGTTTGCCTTGTGTGTGATCCCTTTTTTGTGATTGTTGCATTCATGCATTCATGCGCATCATGACATTCATCACATGAAAAATAACTTCAAGGAACTGAGGTTTTATTTGCAAATATTTTTAGACCACGGATTGAAGGCGAAGGAACACTAAGAAGTACAATTTTAGATGTCCTGATTTGAAAGAGCTAAGGAAGTTATCATATTTTGTATTGGATCCCTTGGACTTCAAGCAACGTCCTGGGAAGCTTTTGTCTGTGTTATCTGCTGATGTAGTTGAAGGGCTTTTGAGTGTGTTGGTGCAGTTTTATGATCCTCTCTACCGTTGCTTCACTTTTCCCGATTATCGGCTTATGTCTACGTTAGAGGAGTATGCCCATCTCTTGGGAATACCTATTTCTGACAAGTTTCCCTTTAGTGGATTGGAGGAGATCCCCAAATCTCATATTATAGCTGAAGCTCTTCATCTGAAGAAGCCTGAGATTGAGGCTCATTGGATGAAGAAAGGAGGAATATTTGGATTGACTTCTGAGTTTCTCATAGGGAAAGCCACTACCTTTGCTCAAGACGATAGTGTGAATGCTTTCGAAGCCATCTTTATATTGCTCATCTATGGTTTGGCTTTGTTCCCTAACATTGATGGTTTTGTTGATGTTAACACCATTAGAATCTTCTTGATTGGGAATCCCGTGCCTACTCTATTGGGTGATATGTAATTATCTTTGCATTTGAGGAATTCTAAAGGTGGTGGGACTATTGTGTGTTGTGTTCCTCTTCTGTACAAATGGTTTATTTAGTACTTGCCTCAGACGCCTGCTTTTGTGGATAACAAACAATGTCTACGATGGTCTCAAAGACTTATGCCCCTCACTAATGATGATATTGTTTGGTATGACTCTGCCTTGAGTGGCTTGGATATTATTGATAGTTGTGGTGAATTCTCCAATGTGCCTCTCATTGGTACACAAGGAGGAACCAACTACAACCCTGCTTTGGCTCGTCGTCAACTTGGGTTCCCCTTGAAAGACAAACCTAATAACACTAAGTTAGAAGGTCTTTTCTATCAAGAGGGTAAAGATCCCCAACATTTGAAGCAGAAGATGATACATGCTTGGTATAATGTGCATAGGCAAGGAAGATCTGAGCTTGGTCCGTGCAACTGTGTAGCTTTGGAAGCTTACACTACTTGGGTGAAGAAGAGAGATTTGGAGTTAAAGATGTCGTATGCTTGTGAGAGACCTATGTCTATGGTTGTGGTTAAGCCATTAACTCTCCCTAACCAAGATGTAGAGGAGTTGGAAGATGCACTCGCCAAGATGAAGCAAGAGAAGGATATATGGGAAGAACGGTTCCATGCTTTGAGCCAAAAGCATGAGGAGTTGCAGCTTGAGTCGAAAGACAAAGACGCACTTATTGAACTTCTTGAAGACCGAGCAGTGAAGAGACAGAGAGAGCCAGAGGTTCCATCTTCCTCTAGTATGCCTCAGCCTTCCGGTGCTTGGAAGAAGATCGTTGATTAGCTTGTCCTCGAGAAGGCTCAGATGAAGACATCCTTTGAGACCGAGATTCGACGCATCCGAAGGAAGTACACACCTGCAATCAGATCATCTGACACTATTGTTAGGGGATCCTTAGGATGATTAGTTTCCTTTTCTCTTGTATTTGTATTTTGGTTTCTGAAATTGTACTCAATGTAATACTTCCAAATTTTTATGAATAAAAGAGATTTTTATGGTCAATCAAACTGTTACTATTGTTATTCTTATATATTTGCAAATAAAATAGTATGTTCCTTGAAAATAAAAACAAACAAAACATTTCATTTCATGCATCATTTGCACAACAGGTTTTCTTCCCCCAGATGTCTTATCGGTTATTCTTTTGTGCTTCAGCCAAGCTGACTCACTGATACAACACGCACGCCAATCAATCGATAATCATGGAGCACTTAGAGCAAGAGAACCGAGAACTGAAGGATGAGATTGCTCGTCTAACTACTATGATGGAGTTTGTTTTAGCTGCTTAGAATCAGTCTTCTCTAACTCCTGTAACTCCTCCTCCTCAGAGGATTGTCATCTCAGAGGTTGCTACCTCAACTGTGCCTGTTGTTGCTACTCAATCTGGTCCGTCTATGCCTGCTGGATTCCCGTGGGGGATGCCACCGACTTTTATACCTGAAGGGTTTGCACCTACATTTTCTTCTATACCGGCATCTAGCCCGGTCATGTCTGTGCCGCCTCCAGTTGTTCATACTCTGCCTCGTGTTGAGGATACCATCTACCATTCTGAGTCGTTTGAAGGCCCTGATGTTTATAAGAAAATGGACAAGATGAAGGATCAATTCCTTGAGCTGCACAAGGAGTTGAAAATATTGAGAGGAAAAGATATGTTTAGTAAGAGTGCTGCTGAACTCTGCTTGGTACCAAATGTTAAGATCCCGATGAAGTTCAAAGTCCATGACTTTGAAAAGTATAAGGGAAATACTTGTCCACTTAGCCACCTTGTTATGTACGCCAGGAAAATGTCAACTCAAACTGATAATGATCAGTTATTGATTCACTACTTCCAAGACAGTCTGACTGGTGCCGCTTTGAGATGGTACATGGGGATGGATAGTGCAAGTATTCGCACGTTCAATGATTTGGGTGAAGCTTTTGTGAAATAGTATAAGTATAATGTGGACATGGTGCCTGATAGAGACCAGTTAGGGTCTATGTCTCAGAAGGACAAAGAGACATTCAAAGAGTATGCCCAGAGGTGGAGAGAGCTTGTTGCCCGTATTAATCCTCCATTAGAAGAGAAAGAAATGACCAAGATCTTCCTGAAGACCCTAAGTTCGTTTTATTACGAACGAATGATCGCTAGAGCCCCCGGTGACTTTACCAAAATGGTAAACATGGGGATGAGGTTAGAGGAAGGAGTCCGAGAGGGACGGTTGTCAAAATAAGAGGTGTCATCTAGTAGAAAGTATGGAAGTGGTTTTTCCAAAAAGAAGGAAGGGGAAACCAATGTAGTATCAATAGGGAGGCAGAGGAGGTTGTAAGACACCAATTTTGACCCTAAGATCCCTCATGTAATATCATCATATGCATTAGTATTGGGATCATACATTGGCATCCTCCTTACCCCTCTTTCATTGGGTTTGTTTTGGGAGATGTAAGACCCCAATTTTGTCCCTAAGATCCCTCATGGCATCATATCATATCATTCATTGCCTCAAGGATCATTGTGCACCTTGCCTCCTTCCATGTGGATGGGCTATCTTTTGAGAGTGATTTCTTGATCACCAAGCATGTTTGGCATATGTATATCATTGCTTTTCATTTGTTCACTAACCAAAAGTACAAACATATGTCATCTAACCTTTGTCTTGCAGATGAAGCAATCAACAGTCAAAGATAGTCAAAGGCAGCCATTGAGCAATAGATGGTGGCCATTCTTGAGAATTTGGGCACCATGATCATTCACAAGAGCTTATATGAGCCATGGTATCATTTTGAATCAAGATCCCAAGTGGTAAAGGCTTGAATCTCATCAAGGCATTCTTCAGTCAACTAAAACCCTAGCAAGTCAACTGTCAGTTCAATCATGGATTTGAAGGTGGGAGATGGTTAGAGAGGCCTCATTCATGTCCATACAAGTCTCATTTGAAATTTCAAACATCAACAATGAAGAATTTGAGGTCAGATGAAAACTTTCCAAAATAGTAAGTGACCTGTAATTTGGAATTGCCAAAAATGGAAAGGTCTTCTCCTCAAGATTACATCATCAAGAAAGCTTGAAATGAAGTTTTGTCCAACATGAAAGTTGAAGATCTTGTTCTACCATTTCCAAAAAGTCCAAGATCATGAATTTCTCATGTATGGTTGAAAAGATATGGATCAATCATGGCCAAGTGAATTTGAACTTCAAAAGTGCATAACTTTCAAACCAATGCTCCAAATGAAGTGGTTCTTTTTGCAACATTCATGTTTTAACATACACTATCCAAAACATGCATTATAAACATGCATTCCCATCACAAAAATATTTTGTTTTTCATTTGAATTTTGGAGGGAATTTTCAAATTCAAAAATAATGCATTGTTTTCACTTTCCACCACTTGCATTTGGTTCAAAACAGAATTTGAAATGATGCCAAGCCAAAATCATGCACTGTTACATTGCCTTTCCATGCATAAGGTGAATTCTCCAAATTGGCACATGCACCCTATCTTGCTTATTCCAATTGCCACAAGCTTAAGCATGATTAAGGATTGGATTAAGAGGGAGTATATAACCCTAAGCATAACAGAATTCTGTAAGAACACTTCACTTTTTCAAGATCTAGATCTAGAATACAAAATTTCTCTCTCAAAATTTTCTTCCATTTTCTTCATTTCCAATTCAATTTTTGGCTTAATTCTTGTTATTGAGTTGATCTTGAGCAGGATCATCCATAGAACTATAGCAATCCGAGCAACATTGAAGCATAGGGAAGCTTTGAATCATCCATGGCAGCTCCAAATTCTTGAGGATTCGTGCACATCCAAGCCTCCAATTCTCATCCAGTTAACTTCATAAGCATTGTAGAAGAGTTTTCAAGCATCACAAGTCCTTGAATCCAACTAATTCCAGCACTGTTCTACAAGAGGTCATAAAATCAACCTTAATAATTTTGCTTTTTATTGATATGATGTTATAGATCTTTTTATGCTGGTTATTGTGAGCTTTGAATCGTGAGAATCCATGCTGAAATGAGTGAGAACCGATTAAATGAACTTTGATGCATGATTCATAATCTCTTCGATCCATGCTTGTTGTTATGATTTATGATGAAATGATTGTGGATTGATGATGTATGTTGCATGATGAATCCAATGCTATGCTTAATTTGTGTTTCTGTGCATGTTGAGATTTTCTGGAAATCTGGAGATGAAGATCTTGAAGATCTTCATCGTGTTCATGTATTGCTGCATATTTCCTGCGGAATTTACCACAGCCTTCATAACATTACCTGCGAATTTACCTATGTGTTCTTCAGCATTACCTGCGGATTTTCGCTTGCATGCATGCACGTTACCTAGGGTTTGAGCCAAACGACTGCGTTTTAAGCTAGCGCGCGCTATCCATTTCAAATTTTGCCTGGCTTCGATTCCTTGCTCCATCATTATTTCAAATTGCTTTACATTTATTTCCTTTTCCCTCCATTGCTTCACATGCCATGTTTTCATGTTTTTTTATTTTTTCATCATCTTCTAAAATCCATATTAAATTGAAAATAGCTTCAAAAAATATGAGGATTTTTGTGTTAGGTCCCATTTTCTGTCTAGAATTTTTTGGTTATTTTTACTCAAATTGAACATGGCTGAAATTTAATTGGTGCTAGGGAATGTTAACATGTATCATATTGTGTACCTTGCTTGCCATATCCTTTGTGAAATGATGAGATTTTACCTAATGTTTATGAAATTTGGTATGCTTAAATTAGACATCTTGATGGACATTTTGGTGTTGAGTTTGCATTTTTATCATATGTGGTTGCTGAGTTATGATCCTTTGAATGTAGGTGTGACAATGTGTGTCACACCTTTGCTTGCTCAACTTGATTAATTTCTTTGCCTTGCCAAATAAATTCCAAATGACCTGATTTTTTGTATGATACTTGCGATGCATGTTATGATTAATCATGAATTGTTGTGGAATTTTTGGATTCATTTCTGATTTGTTTGAGATTTTTCTTTCTGGATGATCACTTGTGAGCTTTTGAATAGTCTTGAACTTCAATGATTTGTGAAATGCTTATGCTTTATCATATGAAGGTGAAATTTTGCACATTGATTCTAGACATGTTGAAGTTTGTTTTGGCTTTGGTTTGATGTCTTTACCATTTGTCATATCTGTTTTAGGCTTGTGATAAGTTGATGTAATAAGTTGTGTCCTATTTGAGCTTGTTTGGCTTACCTCGACTTGTTGAATTTGATTACCATGCCTAATCATGTCCAATTGCCCTAATTTTTGGTGTGTTGATCATGTTATGTGTTCTGTTTAGCCATGAATTTTGTTGAGATTATTTGAATTACCTTTGATTTAATATGCCTTTGATCCTTCTGATGCCTCAATGTGGTTTCAACTTGCATACCTTGACATGTTTTGACTGTGAAATTCTTTTGATAATTGAAATTGATATGAGACTTTTTGGATTGTCTTAAGATGTGTTTGAGGTTGATTCATGTTAATTTTTAGCTTCTGTTTTAAATTTTTCCCCATCTTTGACCCTAGGCTTTGACCTAGTGGTTTGCCTCTCATCTTTGAGCTTTGTTTTCAGGTTGATCACTCAAGTTCCATAGTTGTTGATGCTCCATCATTTGAGCACTTGATGTTTACCATTGTCTACTAACTTTGTGTGTTTTGTAGGGTGGTTAACTCATTTGAGTTGTGCTTATGGCTTATGCCTTTGCTTATTGGGCTTGACTGTTGATATTAACTATTGTTTGATTGTCTGTATAGTTGTACTGATTTGTTTGATGTTTCCACAGGTACATTAGTTTCTTAAGTTCACTTTGAACTTGCTTTTGCTTGGTTGCTTAACCACTTAGGTATAATTTCTCTTCTTCATGTAGTCTGGAAGACCTGGCCTGTTATGTGGTCAGGCACCTGTCTGAAGTCCTCCTTAAGAGGCAATGCTTGTGATTGTTTACTCTTTGTGCCAAGCAGGAAAAGTCCTCATATGAGGCAATTGGTAGATAAAAGAGATGTGTAGTCCATCTCCTACTATTCAGTGTGTCATCCCTTTGCTCACATTACATGTTGATGCATTGTGGATATTAACCCAAGATCTATAGAGTCATTAACTTGTGGAGAGAGTTCTAACTTTATGAACTCCCACACCTTCTAATATTCAAAGCTCTCCCGGGCCAGGGATAAGAGCTATGAGGCACACCCCTCATCTCCATTTCATCTGCTTCACCTTAACTCTCAATGTTAAGGTTAAGAGCACAACTTACCCCATTCCAGTTGACTTTAAAGTCTAGCCTTGTTTGAGCCTAATTGCTTGTATATAGTGTGTGCTAATTGACTTGTTTGTCTGATTACTTGATTCATCTGTGCATAGTTGCTTGAGTGTGCCTTTGTGCATTTATCATCATCATTTGTATATCATTTCATAAGCTTTGCTTTATAGCATTTTTGCTTTGTCCATGGAGGAGACAAGCATAAGTCCATTACTTGGCAGTTGTCCAATGATATGGTGTGAGACTAGTATAAGTCCATTGATTGGCATCTGGTATCATTGATTGTTTTAGGAGATTGGTATAAGCCCAGATAGATTGGCATCTGATATCCATGTTTTGTTTTGCTTTAGGAGATTGGTATAAGTCCATTTATTGGCATCTGATATCCTTGTTTGTTTTAGGAGATTTGTGTAAATCCATTGATTGGTATCCGGTATCCACCTTTGTTTGTGAGATTGGTATAAGTCCATTTATTGGCATCTGATATCCTTGTTTGTTTTAGGAGATTGGTGTAAATCCATTGATTGGTATCCGGTATCCACCTTTGTTTGTGAGATTGGTGTAAGTCCAGCAATTGGCGGCCGATATCATTTGTTTTGCTTATTTGTTATTGCTCATTGCTTATTCCAAAGGACACACTTGAATCATCTTCCATATGATTTCAAGAGGTGAACATCTGAGAAGTTTTACACTCCCTCACCCTCCCACCTTTTGTTTCTTTAAACCTCCATTTGCATGTTATACCAAACTTGAAAACTATTGTGCAAACATTCTCATTTCTTTTCAAATTAGAAACCTAGGCCTTAGGCCTTTGATTTTTCAAACTCCATTTAATAATACTTCTTTGAATTGAATTTTAATCATACTTTGACCATCTTTTGTGAATAAATCTTAATTGGTTAATCCAACTCATTCAATTGTTTTGTGGCTTTGTCCATTCTTGATAAGTTTTCATACATTAGCCATAGGTTTGATTTATCCTAGTTGGTTGATGTTAATCTCACCTTTTTGTCCTTAATGATTGAATTATAAGACTTCCTTGCTTATTATAGGGTTAACCCCTCACTAGCAAGTTGAAGCTTTTCTCACATGATGGACTTGTTGTTTGTATAAGGTTGAGTTTTCTCCCGTGGATAACGAAAGACCTTAGGGCTTTTGTTTTAAAATGAACCCACTCATATTTTGGAAATCTTTTAGCCGAACTACAGCGTTTTGATCCTTACCTTTCATGGAAGGTACGTAGGCAACGGGTTCATCCGTTCAAACACAAAAACAATAAAAATTGTATATTCTTTTCTCATCTTCCCAATCATGTTTGCACAATAAATATTTCATAAACAAATAATTTTTTTTTATATACAACAAGTGTGAAAAGGGCTCCCTAGGAGTACCTAGGACGTTTTGGGTGCCTAACACCTTCCCATTGCGTAATTTACCCCTTACCCAGATTCTCTGATCTTTTTATTAGTTTTCTATGTGTAAAACTTCTTAGGATTTTGTTCGCTTTTTAGCCAATCCTTTGGATAAATAAAAGTGCGGTGGCGACTCGATTCTTTGTATGCTTTGCTTTTGGTTTAATCAATAAATCATAAAGTGATGAATACACCGCTACAGAAAAGTGGCGCCTCTGCTGGGGATTAAAATCCTTGGTGGTATTGCCTATTTTTCACCCTTGTTGTATGATATTGTTTATGTGTTATTTGACATATTTTTGTACAATTTGGGATAACTGTATTGATTGTAATGTTTGAATTGCTTGATATACAATTGCTGTTTGCTTTGGTGATCTCTGTGAGATGAGTTCTATACCCGAACTCGAGTGCACTCTAGGATAGGAGAATGGCATAGTCTTGTCGACTGGTGTGGAGTATTCCTTAGCCAGTTGACTTGCGAGTCCATTCACTTGGTGGAGGTCATGTTGGATTAATAATGTCACACAAGTCATTTGTGGTTAGGCATTATTCTTTCAATCATGTGCCTTAGAAGCCAAGGACCTTAGTTTACCAAGCCCATCTTGGCCTATTTTTAGGATGTAGTGCGGAGGTCGTTCAGATGTCAGATCTGATGCGATTGTTACGCGATACTACACTCATAAGAGTCTCTCTTGAGAATATTTTTGGAATACGAGTATTCGTTCCTCCGATAATATCCGAAAGATGGGACGATGATTATGGGAACCTCTGGTAGAACATGTCTGGCAGGTTTAAACCCTAGTACACTCCCTTTGGGTGGTTCTCAACCAGGACTCCATGCTCGTGACTCTCAGCAAACCCGTGATTCATGGTTGAGTCGTTCAGACAACCTTAATATCAGTGGAACCTGGGTGTTGATAAGGTGAAAACCATAATCCACCAAAACGGATGATTGATATTAAGGATGATTGAGTCGGTTCATGTACCGTTAATATCAATGGAACTTGGGTGTTGATAAGGTGAAAACCATAATCCACCAAAATGGATTATTGATATTAAGGATACAATGAGCTTTCCCATGAACTTTGTTTGGTGTGACTAGCTTGATCCTTGAGTGTGATTGTTGCATTCATGCATTCATGCATTCATCTGCATTCATGTCACCAGAAAAATGAGAAAGTTTTCAAGGAACTTAAAGGGTTTATTTGCAAAATTTTCAGACATGGAAAGACCGAAAAGGCATACAAACAAGTACAGCTTTAGACAACCCGATGTGAAAGACTTAAGGAATCTGACATCCTATGTATTAGATCCCTTGGGTTTCAAAGCTTGCTATGGGAAGCTTCTGTCTCTGTTGACTACTCAGGTTGATGAGGGATTGATGAGTACTATGGCACAGTTTTATGATCCTCTGTATCACTGCTTCTCATTTCCGGATTTCCAGCTGTTGCCCACGCTTGAGGAGTATGCTCATCTTATTGGGATCCCAATTCTGGATCAGGTGTCGTTCAGTGGTTTAGAGAGTATTCCGACTGCTCGAGAGATTGCAGACTTGTTGCACATAGATGAATCTTTGATTAAAGCTAATCTGACTACCAAAGGTGGAATTCAGGGTCTTCCTTCTGATTTCCTCATCGCTCAAGCTACCGTTTATGGGAAGGCCATGAGTGAGGATGCCTTTGAGGCTTTATTTGTGCTGCTCATCTATGGCTTGGTATTGTTCCCCAACATCGACAAATTTGTGGATGTGAATGCCATTAGGATCTTCTCAGTTCTTAATCCCGTTCCGACTCTGTTGGGTGATACCTATGTCTCTTTGCACCTGAGGAATACAAAGGGTGGAGGAGTTATTGTGTGCTGTTTGCCTCTGCTGTATAAGTGGTTTATTTCTCACTTGCCGCAGACGCTTGCTTTCAAGGAGAACAAAGGATGTCTACGGTGGTCTCAGAGACTTATGTCTCTCACTAATGACGATATCTCTTGGTATGATCGCGTATATGATACTGTTCAGATTATTGATTATTGTGGTGAGTTCCCTAATGTGCCTCTTCTTGGTACATGTGGTGGGATCAGCTACAATCCTATCTTAGCACGTCGTCAGCTTGGGTTCCCCCTAAAGGATAAACCTCATAACATTCTGTTAGAAGGTGTGTTCTTTCAGGAGGGTAAAGATCCCCAAGGCCTGAAAGCCAGATTTGTCCGCGCTTGGCGCAAGATTCATAAGAAGGGTAGGAATGAGTTAGGTCCGAAGAATTGCATTGCTTTGGAGCCATATACTTCTTGGGTCAGACAGAGAGCTTCTGAGTACCTTATGTCGTACGATCATCCGAGACCTACACCGTTGGATGTGGCTGGGCCTTCAACCCTCCCCAACCAAGATGTAGAGGAGTTGAGAGAAGAGGACCTTCCACGTGCCTGGATCCGTGAAAGAGAAGAGTTGCTTCAGCAAATCAAGGAGAAAGACGCTCTGATTGAGTTTCTCGAGCATCAGGTGATCGATGATCCGAATGATAATTGGACTTCTCTACTTCCTCAGTCTTCCAAGTTCTGGAAGAGGAAGTATAATCGACTCGCTAAGGAGAAAGCGGATATGGAAGCAGCCTATGAGAGAGAGATCAAGAAGCTTTGTGCATCTCGTCTTCCAGCATCCCGAGCTTCTAGGGATCCATAGGATGTTTATTTTCCTTTTCCCTTGTAATAATAAAAAATGATATACTTCTTTGTTCCGAATATATTTGATGAGATATTTTCCATGTGCTATTAAATGCTTAAAAATTAAAATTTGCAAATAAATGCCCTAAAAAGTCCCTTGAAAATAAAAACAAAGCATATGCACGAGCATTACATGCATCATTTTGCATAAGCAGGTTGTTCTGGTCTTCTTGTTTGTGGCCTAACTCTGTGCTCTTCATTTATTTTGAAGACAAGCTGACTCACCGGTACTATACCAGAGCCAATTCTGCAAGAGTGATGGATCAACTTGAACAAGAGAACAGAGAATTGAAGGAAGAGGTCGCTCGTCTGAGTGCTCTGATGGAGCAATTCTTGTTTGCTCAGAACCAACCTTCTCCACCTCCTGCAACTTCTCCCCAGAGGACGATTATATCTGAAGTCGTTGCTCCGACTGTGCCAGCTGCCGGTGCTCACTTTATGCCGAATGCCATGCCAGCCGGGTTTCCGTGGGGTATGCCTCCAGGTTTCATGCCAGATATTCCAGCTCCAACTTTTGCTTTTATGCCGGCATCTAGCCCGGTCCTTGCTGCTGCTCCTCTTGTCGTGCATACCATCCCTAGGGTAGACGACACCATCTATCATTTTGAGCCGTCTGAGGGCCCAGATGTCAATGAAAAGATGGACGCGATGAATGATCAATTCCTCGAGCTGCGAAAGGAATTGAAGACCCTCCGAGGGAAAGATCTGTTTGGCAAGTCTGCTGCTGAACTTTGCCTTGTTCCCGGTGTGAAGATTCCGATCAAGTTCAAAGTGCCTGACTTTGAAAAATATAAAGGGAACACCTGCCCTCTCGCTCACCTGGTTATGTATGCCAGGAAAATGTCTACACAAACAGATAATGATCAGCTTTTGATCCATTACTTCCAGGATAGTTTGTCCGGTGCGGCTCTTGTAACACCCTTCTAAATACCCCAATTATTTAATTAAAACAACAACAATTAAATCATACATATCAGAGTAAATATTGCAACTCAAGGGTGTCACATAACAACTTCTTCACAAATTTCAACATAAAAGCAGTCATACTCAATTTTATTCAACATAAAAACTTCTTTAACAATACGCAGCGGATAAAATATTTCAACATCTGTAATTCATCAAAATTAACATTTATTCAACAATTCAACATCCCGTCCCGATGTTACATCTATCAGAGCATGACCCTCTAACCACACTAGACTTCAAGCACTAGCTTCTATTCGACTCACTGCTCGTTACCTGAAAAATATAACTGTAAGGGTGAGTTCCTCAATCGATATAACAAATATTATAAATCATCATGTTATGTTAAGTAACTTTACACGTTAATCACCCACATCATATCATGCATTCGGTAGCAGCATATTCAACTCAACATCATATTCAAACACAACGTAAATGCAACTCAAATGAGACTCGACTCTTCATGCATGTGGTACCATTTGGAGTAAAACTCCCAACTTAAAATCATTGCCAGTTTGGTGGGCATCAAGGCATAAGCCTTCAACTTTCAACTTAAAAATTTGCCAATCCAGGCCAACGTGGTGTGAGCAAAAGCCCCATAATTTTGCCAATCCAGGCCAACGTGGTGTGAGCAAAAGCCCCGACTCTATGCATATGAATGTATATGGCATGTACGACTTGCAACTTCAACAACATAATAACAACAGCAACACAACAGCTTTTTCAACAAAACAACTTAAAATCAACGTTGGCTCATCAGCCTACAACTTAGTATTTTCAACAGAACAACTTATATTCAACTTTGGCTCATCAGCCTACAACTTAATGTTTTCCACAAAACAACTTATCAACATATTTGCATCAATATTTCACAACATAAACTCAATAATTTCGTTCATCACAATTTACTATGATAGGCTAGCTACCAATTGCATTGACAACATAAAAATCAACTATTTTTCTTTACTGTAACAGTGTTAACCGGTTAACGCTATAGGTTAACCGGTTAACGCAGGAAAATTACACTTCCAGGCAAAACGCAACAGTGTTAACCGGTTAACGCTATAGGTTAACCGGTTAACGCAGGCAAAACTCAACATTTTCACAATTTTAACAGTGTTAACCGGTTAACACCCTGGGTTAACCGGTTAACGCAGGCGAAACAGCAGTTCCTGCGCTAACACAAGGCAGAATGCAGAGTTTCCGCATTTTCCGCCGTTGGAGGACTTCCGGACCTCCGATTCAACTTCCGTAAAAAGCGATACGTTCAGAATTTCACGATACACTCAAATACAGATCCAATTTCAGCTTGAATTCAACTTAATCATCATAATATTTCAGCATCCACAATCCCAATTAGGGTCAAATTAACAGCTTATCACTACCCATTACATGTTAATCGATAATACCCATTAAACGACGATAAACCCCCCTTACCTGAGATAATCCGGCAAATCTCCAAGCTTTAGCTCTTCCGTTCCTCAACCGCGCTTTTCGGCTCTTTGCCCTTTTTCCTCTTCTCTGCAGCTTCTCAGAATTTCACGTGAAAACCTTTTCCAACAAATGAAAACCTTTTCTTTATTCCCACTTATATATTTTCCAAATATTATTATTCCAAAATAATAATAATAATAATAATCCAATTTATTTAATTAAATTAATAAATATATTATCAACTTAATTAAATAATTCTTTTTTCTTTATTTGGGGTGTTACAACTCTCCCCTACTAAAAGAGTTTTCGTCCTCGAAAACATACCTCAAACAAATAACTCTGGATAGGACTCTTTCATCTGACTCTCCAGTTCCCAAGTCACATTGCCACCCGCTGGTCCTCCCCAAGCTACCTTCACCAAGGCAATCTCTTTACCCCGCAACTGCTTCAACTCTCGATCTTCAATCCTCATAGGCGATGTTTCAACAGTCAGGTTATCTTTCACCTGTACATCATCTACTTGGACTACATGCGACAGATCATGAATGTACCTCCTCAACTGAGACACATGAAAAACCTCATGCAAATTCGCAAGTGACGGCGGTAAAGCGATACGATAGGCTACTTCTCCTATCCTCTCCAGAATCTGATAAGGACCAATAAATCGCGGTGTCAACTTCTTCGACTTCAAAGCTCGACCAACACCTGTTATCGGAGTAACACGAAGAAACACATGATCTCCCTCTTGGAACTCAAGTGACTTCCTCCTCTTATCATGATAACTCTTCTGACGACTCTGAGCAATTCTCATCTTTTCCTGAATCATCTTAATCTTTTCTGTAGTCTGTTGAACAATCTCCGGTCCAACCACAGCACTCTCACCGGACTCATACCAACATAACGGTGTCCGACATCTCCTACCATACAAAGCTTCAAACGGCGCCATACCAATGCTCGAATGAAAACTATTGTTGTAGGTAAACTCAATCAAAGGTAAATAACAATCCCAAGCACCTCCCTTTTCCAAAACGCAAGCTCTCAAAAGATCCTCTAGTGACTGAATCGTCCTCTCAGTCTGACCATCAGTCTGCGGATGATATGCAGAACTCAATCTCAGCTTAGTTCCCAAAGCCTTCTGCAAACCTTCCCAGAACTTCGATGTAAATCTAGGATCTCTGTCCGAAACAATACTCGACGGAATACCATGCAGACTTACAATCTTCTCAATATACAACTCAGCCAATTTCTCTAACGGATAATCCATTCTGATCGGAATAAAATGAGCCGATTTCGTCAATCTATCAACAATCACCCAAATGGCTTCAAAATTCTTACTTGTCCTCGGTAAACCAGAAACAAAATCCATACTGATACTATCCCACTTCCACTCTGGAATAGCCAACGGTTGCATTAGCCCAGACGGCTTCTGGTGCTCAATCTTTGACTTCTGACAAGTCAAACAAGAATAGACAAAACTTGCAATTTCTCTTTTCATTCCCGGCCACCAAAATAACTTTTTCAAATCATGATACATCTTCGTAGCTCCAGGGTGAATACTCAACCCACTACGATGTCCTTCTTCCAGAATACTCTTCTTAAGTTCGGTAACATCCGGAACGCACACCCGACTACCAAATCTCAAAACACCATTCTCATCAACTCTGAATTCGCCACCTTGACCTTGATTCACTAGAGTCAACTTATCAACCAAACGCATATCAGATTTCTGACCCTCTCTGATCTCATCCAGAATACCACTTGTTAACTTCAACATTCCCAATTTAACACTATTGTGAGTACTCTCACACACCAAACTCAAGTCTCTAAACTGCTCAATTAAATCCAATTCCTTAACCATTAGCATAGACATATGCAATGATTTCCGACTCAATGCATCCGCCACTACGTTTGCTTTACCCGGATGGTAATTCAAACCAAAGTCATAATCCTTCAGAAACTCTAACCATCTTCTCTGTCTCATATTCAGCTCTTTCTGATCAAACAAATACTTTAAACTCTTATGGTCACTGAAAACCTCAAATCTTGACCCATACAAGTAATGCCTCCATAACTTCAGAACAAATACCACGGCTGCCAACTCTAAATCGTGCGTCGGATAGTTCCTCTCATGAACCCTCAGCTGTCTTGAAGCATAAGCTATAACCTGCTTATTCTGCATCAACACGCCACCCAAACCCAACAATGAAGCATCGCAATAAACTTCAAATGATTCCGACGAACTCGGTAATATCAGAATAGGAGCACTAGTTAACCTTCTCTTTAACTCTTGGAAACCTCCTTCACATTTTGAATCCCAAATAAACGCTTGCCCCTTTCTAGTCAACATTGTCAACGGTAATGCCAACTTAGAAAATCCCTCAATGAACTTCCTATAATAACCAGCCAAACCAAGGAAACTTCGAATCTCAGCAACAGACTTCGGAGCTTCCCACTTAGATACCGCTTCTATCTTAGAAGGATCAACAGCAACACCACCTCTTGAAATCACATGACCAAGAAAACTAACCTCTTCCAACCAAAATTCACATTTAGAGAGTTTAGCAAATAACTTCTTTTCTCGTAGAACTTCTAAAACCACTCTCAAATGCTCAGCATGCTCTTCTTCAGATTTCGAATACACCAAAATGTCATCAATAAACACCACAACAAACTTGTCTAGGTACGGATGGAAAATCCTATTCATATACTCCATAAATACTCCAGGCGCATTAGTCACACCAAAAGGCATTACAGAATACTCATAATGTCCATACCTGGTTCTGAAAGCAGTCTTCTGAATATCCTCGGTTTTCACACGAATCTGATGATACCCAGATCTCAAATCTATTTTGCTGAACACACTTGCACCAACCAACTGATCCATCAAATCATCAATCCTCGGCAAAGGATACCGATTCTTGATCGTCACTTTATTCAGTTGCCTGTAGTCCACACACAACCTCATAGTACCTTCTTTCTTCTTAACCAACAACACCGGTGCACCCCACGGTGACACACTCGGACGAATAAATTTCTTATCCAACAGATCTTCCAACTGACTCTTCAGTTCAGTTAACTCAACAGCAGACATACGGTACGGAGCCATCGATATCGGCCTAGTACCAGGTACCAAGTCAATAGAGAACTCCACTTCACGCTCTGGCGGCAATTCATTCACCTCTTCAGGAAACACATCAGGAAAATCACACACCACGGCTAGATCGCCAATCACCAGTTTATCTTTAGCCTCCAAAGTCGCTAACAGCATAAACAACTCTGCTCCATCCACTACTTCTTCATTCACCTGTCTTGCTGATAGAAACAAACTCTTTCCTTCCTCAATCTCAGGAAAAACCACCGTCTTATCAAAACAATTGATAGAAACTCGGTTAAACACCAACCAGTTCATACCCAGAATAACATCAATCTGCACTAACGGAAGACACACAAGGTCTATCCCAAAGTCTCTACCAAAAATACTCAAGGGACAACTTAAACAAACCGACGTAGTAGTCACTGAACCCTTCGCAGGAGTATCAATTACCATACTACCAAACATCTCAGATATCTCTAACTTAAGTTTCACCGCACAATCCAAAGATATAAAGGAATGAGTCGCACCTGTGTCAATAATAGCTACAAGAGGAAAGCCATTAATATAACACGTACCTCGGATCAAACGATCATCTGCAGAAGTCTCAGAACCCGATAAAGCAAAGACCTTGCCTCCGGACTGATTCCCTTTCTTCGGCTTCTGACACTGGCTTCCAATATGCCCTTCTTCGCCACAATTAAAACAAATCACTTCCTTGTGCTTGCAATCAGCTATTGCATGCCCAGTCTTACCGCAACGAAAACACCTCTTTACTTCAACAGTGCATACATTACTCTTATGACCAGCCTGACCACATTTGAAGCAAACTATACCCGTAGGAGCACCTCCCCCACTAGCTCTCTGAGTCGGAGCAGCTCTTTGTTTCCCTTTCCCAGCTGGAACATCATATGGCTTGCCACGATTTTGATGCTGCTTTCCCCTGCGGTCACTGACAATCTTATAATGAGCATTATTGTCCTCTTCAAATATCCTGCAGCTATCAACCAATTCAGTAAAAATGCGTATCTTCTGATACCCAACAGCCTTCTTAATCTCAGAGCGCAATCCGTTCTCAAACTTGATGCACTTTGAAAATTCAGCACCAGCACCAGTGTAATGAGGATAAAATTTGGACAACTCCACAAATTTTGCAGCATAATCAGTGACAGACATGCTTCCTTGCTTCAGCTCAAGGAATTCAATTTCCTTCTTACCACGGACATCCTCTGGATAATACTTCCTCAGAAATTCCCTACGGAATACATCCCAAGTAACGTCTTCACCTGCCACGGTCAACCTCTCGCGAGTCTCTAGCCACCAGTCATCATCTTCGACTGCTAGCATGTGAGTACCATACCGAACCTTCTGAGCTGGAGTGCAATCCATAACACGAAAGATTCTCTCAATCTCTTTCAACCATCCTAAAGCTGCATCTGGATCATGCTTCCCTTTAAACACCGGCGGATTCTCTCTCTGAAAAGTCGCCAAGCTACGTGATCCAGCATCTCCACCAGCATTTGGCAAGTTCTGCACAGCTTGTGCCATTGCTTGCATTGCGGCAGCCATTGCAGCGTCATTCCTTCCAGCCATTTCAACTTGTCACTACAACACAACTTAAAAGTTAGACTAGTAACAATTACACAATTGTTAGACAGTAACGACACGACAACTGGCCGGACAGACCGACCTGCTCTGATACCACTAATGTAACACCCTTCTAAATACCCCAATTATTTAATTAAAACAACAACAATTAAATCATACATATCAGAGTAAATATTGCAACTCAAGGGTGTCACATAACAACTTCTTCACAAATTTCAACATAAAAGCAGTCATACTCAATTTTATTCAACATAAAAACTTCTTTAACAATACGCAGCGGATAAAATATTTCAACATCTGTAATTCATCAAAATTAACATTTATTCAACAATTCAACATCCCGTCCCGATGTTACATCTATCAGAGCATGACCCTCTAACCACACTAGACTTCAAGCACTAGCTTCTATTCGACTCACTGCTCGTTACCTGAAAAATATAACTGTAAGGGTGAGTTCCTCAATCGATATAACAAATATTATAAATCATCATGTTATGTTAAGTAACTTTACACGTTAATCACCCACATCATATCATGCATTCGGTAGCAGCATATTCAACTCAACATCATATTCAAACACAACGTAAATGCAACTCAAATGAGACTCGACTCTTCATGCATGTGGTACCATTTGGAGTAAAACTCCCAACTTAAAATCATTTCCAGTTTGGTGGGCATCAAGGCATAAGCCTTCAACTTTCAACTTAAAAATTTGCCAATCCAGGCCAACGTGGTGTGAGCAAAAGCCCCATAATTTTGCCAATCCAGGCCAACGTGGTGTGAGCAAAAGCCCCGACTCTATGCATATGAATGTATATGGCATGTACGACTTGCAACTTCAACAACATAATAACAACAGCAACACAACAGCTTTTTCAACAAAACAACTTAAAATCAACGTTGGCTCATCAGCCTACAACTTAGTATTTTCAACAGAACAACTTATATTCAACTTTGGCTCATCAGCCTACAACTTAATGTTTTCCACAAAACAACTTATCAACATATTTGCATCAATATTTCACAACATAAACTCAATAATTTCGTTCATCACAATTTACTATGATAGGCTAGCTACCAATTGCATTGACAACATAAAAATCAACTATTTTTCTTTACTGTAACAGTGTTAACCGGTTAACGCTATAGGTTAACCGGTTAACGCAGGAAAATTACACTTCCAGGCAAAACGCAACAGTGTTAACCGGTTAACGCTATAGGTTAACCGGTTAACGCAGGCAAAACTCAACATTTTCACAATTTTAACAGTGTTAACCGGTTAACACCCTGGGTTAACCGGTTAACGCAGGCGAAACAGCAGTTCCTGCGCTAACACAAGGCAGAATGCAGAGTTTCCGCATTTTCCGCCGTTGGAGGACTTCCGGACCTCCGATTCAACTTCCGTAAAAAGCGATACGTTCAGAATTTCACGATACACTCAAATACAGATCCAATTTCAGCTTGAATTCAACTTAATCATCATAATATTTCAGCATCCACAATCCCAATTAGGGTCAAATTAACAGCTTATCACTACCCATTACATGTTAATCGATAATACCCATTAAACGACGATAAACCCCCCTTACCTGAGATAATCCGGCAAATCTCCAAGCTTTAGCTCTTCCGTTCCTCAACCGCGCTTTTCGGCTCTTTGCCCTTTTTCCTCTTCTCTGCAGCTTCTCAGAATTTCACGTGAAAACCTTTTCCAACAAATGAAAACCTTTTCTTTATTCCCACTTATATATTTTCCAAATATTATTATTCCAAAATAATAATAATAATAATAATCCAATTTATTTAATTAAATTAATAAATATATTATCAACTTAATTAAATAATTCTTTTTTCTTTATTTGGGGTGTTACAGCTCTTCGTTGGTATATGAGCCTTGATAGTGCAAACATCCGATCCTTCAATGATCTTGGCGAGGCCTTCGTCAAGCAGTACAAGTACAATGTTGATATGGCGCCTGACCGTGATCAGCTCAGGGCCATGTCTTAGAAGGATAAAGAGACATCTAAGGAGTATGCCCAGAGGTGGCGAGAGTTAGCAGCTCAGATTACTCCTCCGCTAGAAGAGAAAGAAATGACTAAGATCTTTTTGAAGACTCTTAGCTCATTCTATTACGAGCAGATGGTTGCGAGTGCTCCCTCTGATTTCACCGAGATGGTGAACATGGGGATGCGTCTGGAGGAAGGAGTCCGTGAAGGACGCCTGTCGAAAGATGAGAGCTCTTCTAAACGGTATGGGGTGTTTAAGAAGAAAGATGGAGAGGCACATGCTGTGCAATCCCATGCTAAACCAAGAAGACCCTCTGTTAAGAGGAAACCGACGCGTCATCAGCACCAGGTGGCTCATATAGCACCTGTCTTCAGAGATAGTGCTCAGTATCAGCAGCCTAATCAGCATCAGCATCAGCAGCAACCTCAGTATCAACAGCAGCACCGTCCACAGCAACAGGCTTACCAGCCTCGTGGCAGTACCAGCAACCAAGCCAATCTGAATTATGATAGGAAGAAGATCAGTTTCGATCCCATTCCTATGTCATATGCTGAATTATATCCCTCCTTGTTAGAGAGGAAACTGGTTACTCCCAGGGATCCTCCAGCTGTGCCTGCGAACCCGCAGTGGTGGTATAAGCCAGATCAACACTGTGTTTATCATTCCGGTGCTCTGGGACACAACATTGAGAATTGCTACCCGTTGAAGACTAAGGTTCAAGACCTTATGCGATGTGGTATTCTGAGCTTCGAGGACTCAGGTCCCAATGTTACGAAGAACCCATTGCCCGAGCATGGGAAATCTGTGAACATGGTCCAGGGGTGCCCCGGGAAGTATAAAGTCAAATATGTGAGTCATATTCGACAGTCATTGGTCGAGTTGCATCATTTGCTGTGTCAATACAGTCATATGGAGCATGACCATGACAGATGCCGCATTTGCTCCGTTAATCGTCTGGGTTATCGCCAGGTGCGAAGAGAGCTTCAAGAGCTATAAGACGAAGGTACCATAGAGATTCTTCAGAACCGTAATGTTGATGAAGACGAACCAGAAGTGAATGTTATATCTCCCGTGTTCAAATTGCCCGAGCCTGTTGTCATCCGTTATGATGGTAGCAAGCCGAAGGTCTCTCCTTCTCTGATAATCAAGCCTGCAGGCCCTGTGCCTTATTCTTCGGACAAAGCTATCCCTTTCAGGTATAATCCCGTTGTTGTGGAAGATGGGAAGGAAGTGCCATTTCCTTCAACTTCGGTTGTTAATATTGCTGACGTGAGCGGGTTGACCCGTAGTGGTCGTGTGTTTTCTGCACCCCCGAAGCCTCATGTTGCTTCTGATACTATTGAGCGTCCGGTTGGGATTGCGGTGAATGTTCAGAACCCGGCACCTGTTGCCAAACCCTCCTCTGTACAAAAGGCTCCTGTTTCTTCTGTCGGCCCGAGTGCCGTTGTGAATGAAGAATGTGATGAGATGCTGAGGCTCATCAAGAAGAGTAAGTACAATGTTGTAGATCAGCTTCTACAAACACCGTCCAAAATCTCCGTTCTATCTTTACTGCTGAATTCTGAACCCCATAGGGAGGCTCTGCAGAAAGTATTGGACCTGGCTTATGTTGATCACGATGTCACCATAGAACAGTTTGACAGTATAGTTGCAAACATTACCACTTGCAACACTTTGAGTTTCTGTGATGCAGATCTCCCTGAGGAGGGAAGATACCACAACATGGCTCTACATATTTCTATGAATTGCAAGACTGATGCCATATCCAACATGCTGGTGGACACTGGATCATCTCTAAATGTATTGCCAAAGACCACACTCTCTCGGTTGTCGTATCAGGGGCCTCCCATGAGGCAGAGTGGTGTTGTTGTGAAAGCTTTTGATGGGTCGCGTAAGACTGTGATTGGGGAAGTTGATCTCCCAATCAAGATTGGACCAAGTGATTTCCAAATTACCTTCCAGGTTATGGATATCCACCCATCTTATAGCTGTCTTCTTGGTAGACCATGGATTCACGAGGCTGGCGCTGTGACATCCACCCTACACCAGAAGCTGAAGTTCGTCAAGAATAAGAAACTGGTTGTGGTAGGGGGAGAAAAGGCTCTCCTGGTTAGCCACTTGTCTTCTTTCTCATATATTGATGCTGAGGACGAAGTTGGAACTCCTTTCCAAGCTTTGTCTATTGCTGAGCCAATTGAGAAGAAGTCTCCTTCATTTTCTTCCTATCGTGATGCGAAACTGGCCATTGAATATGGTGCAGTTGCTGGTTTAGGGAAGATGATTGAGCTTGAAGACAACAAATCCCGGGCTGGCATTGGCTATTCCTTTGAGGCATTCAACGAGCAAGGTTTGTTCAAGAGTGGAGGTTTCATCCATGCTGATCAACCTGAAGAGGCTGCTGCTATTCTGGAAGAGGATGCAGAGGATTTGAGCAACTTCATCATACCTGGTGGTGTCTGCCACAATTGGGTCGCTGTAGATGTTCCTACAGTCATCCATAGATCAAAGTAATTGTTCACTTTGTTCAAAACCCTTCTCCCATGCCAAAAGGAGAAGTGATGACATTGTTGGCAAAGCATATATACAATGATATTTCATTCAATTAATGCATTGTTAAACATTTGTTTTTCCATTTGTTTTCACTTTTTGCTTTTGCATGAAATCAGTGATCACAAAAAACCATAAAAAACAAGAATAAAAGCAATCATTTTTCATCTGCATAATGATTTGCTTGTTTAAATTCTAAAGTTTTTCATTAACCAAAATCATTATGCAGGTTGATTCTAAAACCCATTGAACATAATGATCCAACGCCATCTCCCAATTTTGAATTCCCTGTATTCGAGGCAGAGGAAGATGATGTTGAAGGGATTCCTGATGAGATTACCCGTCTCCTTGAGCACGAGAAGAAGATCATTCAGCCGCACCTTGAGGATCTGGAAACAGTCAACTTGGGGTCTGAAGATTGTGTTCGTATGGTGAAGATTGGGGCACTTCTTGAAGAGTCTGTCAAGAAGGGGTTGATCAGTTTGCTACGAGAATATTCCGATATCTTCGCTTGGTCGTATGAAGACATGCCGGGTCTAGATACAGATATTGTGCAACATTTCCTGCCTTTGAAGCCTGAGTGCGTGCCTGTGAAGCAGAAGCTCACAAGAACTCATCCAGATATGGCAGTGAAGATCAAAGAGGAAGTTCAGAAGCAAATTGATGCGGGGTTTCTGGTGACTTCTACATATCCTCAATGGGTGGCCAATATTGTGCCTGTGCCTAAGAAGGATGGAAAAGTCCGTATGTGTGTTGATTACAGAGATTTGAACAAAGCTAGTCCGAAAGATGATTTCCCTCTACCACACATTGATATGTTGGTAGATAATACAGCTAAATTCAAAGTCTTTTCGTTTATGGACGGATTTTCCGGATATAATCAAATCAAGATGGCACCCGAGGATATGGAGAAGACAACATTCATCACACCTTGGGGAACATTCTGTTATCGAGTGATGCCCTTCGGTTTGAAGAACGCCGGAGCCACGTATCAACGAGCTATGACTACCTTGTTTCATGATATGATGCACAAGGAGATAGAGGTCTATGTTGATGATATGATTGCTAAGTCAAGAACGGAAGTTGAACATGTTGAGCATTTGTTGAAGCTTTTTCAACGTCTGAGGAAGTTAAGACTTCGTCTGAATCCGAACAAATGTACATTTGGAGTCCGTTCCGGCAAGTTGTTGGGTTTTGTTGTCAGCGAGAGAGTGTCGCAACTTGAAAAATACAGTGCGCGAAAAAAACAACCGGCGAAAGAAAAAGACAGAAGAGTCGCCACCGTGCGTTATTCATCCCAAAAGAGGGAAAGGAAACGCTCGAAGTAAACCTGAAAAAGGAAAGGACAAGACGGGGTCTCGCAACCAAATCTTGGGTTCGGGAGTCGGTTATGCGAAGGGAAGGTATTAGCACCCATACGCATCCGTAGTATTCTACGGGATCCACTTTTGTGGTTTTCGTCTAAAGGGTGTGGGTTTACCTAATGTGTTTATTTACTAAAAAGGTCAAGTGAAATGACTCGCGCGGATGTCGCATCCACTGCATACGTATCTCATCTGAATATGAGAATCAGAGTCTTCGTAGCTCGGCTGACCTATGGGTTGGGGGATGTGTGCTCGCTAAGACATCGCGTCTTATGCCTACGTATCTCATCTGGAATGAGAATCAGAGCAAGCCGTAGTTCGGCTAACTACGGGGTTATGGAGTGGGTTTTGGATGAACGACGTTACTACGCAATCTACCGGATGCTCGACCTTTGGAGACTTACTCACCTGTAGTAGAAGGAGTAAACGTGTGTTATGGAGAAGAAAAATCAATGAAGGGTTTGTTTGCATTGTAGGAACGCGCATGCAAAAGGGTAATGAGGATAAGACCTCATAGCTCTTAACCCTGGACAAAGGAACCTGCATAAAGTAAACACAAAAACATTGCCTCCTATCGAGGTCTTCCAGCTAGGAAAGCAGTAAAATGCGGGAAAAATGTAAAAGTACCACACGGATAAAGATCCGAAGTAACAGCAATTAGAGGAATGGGAAACCCAGGGATCCTTCCAAGCTAAACACCATCAAAGAAAGTGAGTCAGTACAGGTAATCGGAATGAAACCTCCAGGGGGTATCCCACAAATAAAGTGGAAAACCACGCAAGTTATCCCTGCAAAAGTCATGTGAGCCCTCACAAAAAAACTCAACAAACAGGTTAGAGAAACAAAATAGGGTAACCAAGAGCTGCCCCCAAATCAAAATGTAACCACATGAATAATTCCATCAAAATTCACAAAAAGCTCACAAAAAGCAACCAAGGGTAGGAGGCCTAAACCTCTTGTCAAACACATGCATCAAAAGGGTATCAAATTCACCCATAATACCTCATACATTTAGAGCATTCAAATTAAAGGCATAAAGATGATGGATATAGGGCAAACCTGATTGGAGAGCTTGATTGAAATTGAGTTGCACCCGTGAGGTTTACCAAACAATCTTTTAGGGTTTATGTGAGGCGGAGTGAACTTCTCAGGGCTGCCGGAAGGTCGCTGCAGAGTAGTTCCTAGGTTTCCTTCTCTCAAAATCTTTCTCTAGTGAATCTCCCAGTGTAACTCCGAGTGTCTTTTCCTCTACTGAAACTTCAGTATTTATAGACTGATCTTCGTGGGTAGTGGGCTCAAATGAGGGAGACCCAAGTCCAAAAAAAAATTATTATATTTTATTTATTTATTTAATTAATTTTTTTTTTCAGGAAAAATGAAGGGTAAATTTTGGGGTATTACAGCTGCCCCTATTCAATCAACTGGAAACCCGGAAAGAAGATGGCAGCTGCTTTCGTATTTTCGAGGTATCAAGGGATTGAATACAATAAAAGCCCAAAAATTTGCATTGAAGTGAAGTGAAGTGACAATGCCTATCAGAATCGGCAAAGAGGTGGCCTTGAAAGAAGAATCCGTCTGGTACGGTGAGAGTCAGTCTGAATATCGAAAAAGAATGTTAAACTGGATACCAAAATAAATGGTAACACAGAAATAACCATGGCCTGAATGCCGCTCATCAGTCTGAATACTAGAAAGGACTTCGATCTGAACATCGGAAAATTGGCCTGAATGCCACAAGTCGCATCGACCTGAACGTCGGAAACTTCTTCGATCTGAACATCGGAAAGACTTGGCCTGAATGCCACTTCGATCTGAATATCGGGAAAACTGGCCTGAATGCCACTTCAATATGAATATCGGAACACTGGCCTGAATGCCACTTCGATCTGAATATCGGAACACTGGCCTGAATGCCACAAGTCGCATCGACCTGACCGTCAGAAACTTCTTCGATCTGAACATCGGAACACTGGCCCGAATGCCACTTCGGTCTGGATACCGGAAAACTGGCCTGAATGCCACTTCGGTCTGGATACCGGAAAACTGGCCTGAATGCCACAAGTTGCATCGACCTGAACGTCGGAAACTTCTTCGATCTGAACATCGGAAAACTTCATGCCTGTCAGCATTGGCAGAAATAGGGAATGATAATAAAGGCGACGCATGGGCCAATGACACTTGCTGGGGATAACCAAGGTGGGTCATGAACAATCTTCAGTCTGAGTACTGGAAACAACTTCTAGCTTATCACTTGGGATACCGAGAATGTTTTATGCTTACATGCGTATGTTTGAATCTTTCAATGGCGTAATGCTCCATGAAAATGGAAATGCTACGCGATTTGGGAGGATGCAATGCAATATGATTCTACATGCAGGGATACGAAATGCTGGGTAGAATGCCAAGCTGAGGCAAGGGGATCTACTGGGGAAATGATCACCATCTTCTGGACTCTGGCAAGGCTGTTGGAGATGCACAACGCAAAGAATTCTGTGGGGAAATGACCCGCCACACGGTGTTCTAGCAATGACAAAATACCGAGATTCTTACTGGGGAGAGAACGACACTGAAAACCTGCTGTTGGGGAAAGCGATAGTGGTTCTGGCAACCACGATCTGCGAGAGATGACTCAACAGGGGAAGCAAACACTGATACGGTACCGAGGTTCTGCTTCAAGGAAAGAAACCATGGATCTGGCATTGAGATTATCGATCTGGCCTCGAACTCTAAGGAGTAGCCACTTCTGCTGGGAAGATACAGTCTGGCACTGTCAACTCCGCTGGGGATATATAGTCTGGCACTGTCAACTCTACTGGGGAGTGTATGTCCTGAAACAAACGCTTGGGGAAGTACAGTGGTGAGAACCTGCTGGGGATTGAAGAATCCAACACTCTGATCAGCTCTGCAGGGATAAGACACCAGATTCGTCTGTTGGTGACTTCACTGGGGAAGATATTCACGGTCATCTGCAGGGGATTTTAAGGAAATGCCCCGAGGGTATCTGTTCTGAATAGACGATCCAAAGCACTTAAAATTTACAGCAATTTTAAATGTTTATTAAGCATGTACCTGTAAAGCCCTTATGTGTCATGATGCAATGTTTATCAAAAATTCGGACGTCATTTTTGCAAACAAAACAGTAAAATGAAAATGAAAACAGAGATATACTGAATAACATGATTTTATTGATTGAATGGCCTCTGAATAGGTATTTACATCAGGAAGCAATCCCTGGAAAGAGGTAATCGCACAAAAGATAAAAACAGAAATTAATCTAATGGCAATGTGAAATGGATTTCTATTGGGTTCCAATTCTTCTATGACTTGCTCGTCTTCAAGATCCTCCAGATGATCAGCCTTCTGAAAAGGTGATTGGACTGTTTCCTACCTTTCGAAAATTTCCAGTCATCGACATGAGATGAGATTCAGAACGCAGTCATTCGCTTAATCCCTAACTTTTGCCTGGATCGCCCTTTTCGGGTTTTCAATCCACCGGGATACCCATTTTTGCCTAAGTTGCCTTTTCAGGTTTTCAACTTACCGGGTGTACGATCTTTTCATTTTTAATCCCTAATTTTTGCCCGAACCTTTTCATTTTCTTGGTTCGTCGGGATGCCCATTTTTTGCCTGGACTATTCTTTTTACTGTCCAGCGGGTCTATTTTATGCGAAGTATTTTTTAACTGCGTCTGAGTTCACAGGGGAAGTGAAGTTTTCACCATCCATAGTTGCAAGCATTAAAGCCCCACCATCAAAAACCTTGGTGACAATATACGGTCCGTCATAGTTAGGAGTCCACTTGCCCCTGTGATCTGTCTGAGGAGGAAGGATCCTTTTCAACACTAAATCTCCGACTTGGAAACAACGAGGACGCACTTTCTGATCAAAGGCTCTCTTCATCCGACTCTGATACAACTGCCCATGACAAATGGCTGCCATTCGCCTCTCTTTGATAAGACTCAACTCACTGAACCTTGTCCGAATCCATTCGGCTTCGTCTAACTTGACATCCAACAAGACTCTTAGAGAAGGAATCTCCACTTCAACAGGTAGGACTCCTTCCATACCATACACCAGGGAGTAAGGGGTTGCCCCGGTCGATGTACGTACTGAAGTGTGGTACCCATGCAAGGCGAAAGGTAGCATCTCATGCCAATCTCTGTACGTGACGACCATCTTCTGCACAATCTTCTTTATGTTCTTATTTTCCGCCTCAACAGCGCCGTTCATCTTAGGGCGGTAAGGGGAAGAATTGTGATGCTGAATGTTGAAGTTTTGACACAACTCCTTCATCATTTTGTTGTTGAGATTAGAACCATTATCAATAATGATTCTTTCGGGAATCCCATAGCGACAAATGATTTCTTTCTTGATGAAACGGGCAACCACATGTCTGGTGACATTCGCGAACGACGCTGCTTCGACCCACTTGGTGAAATAGTCGATGGCAACAAGGATGAAGCGATGCCCATTGGAAGTCGTCGGCTCAATCTTTCCAATCATGTCAATGCCCCACATAGCAAACGGCCACGGCGAAGTCATCATATTCAGAGGATTTGACGGCACATGCACTTTATCAGCATAAATCTGGCATTTATGACACTTCCGAGCATATTTGAAGCAATCTGATTCCATGGTCATCCAATAATAACCCGCTCTCAACAATTTCTTAGCCATTGCATGTCCGCCGGCATGAGTACCGAAGGAACCTTCATGAACTTCCTGCATTAACATGTCCGCCTCGTGTCTGTCCACGCATCTGAGCAAAACCATGTCGAAGTTCCTCTTATACAGCACATTGTCTTTGTTCAAGAAGAAACTGCCTGCCAATCTTCTCAAAGTCTTTCTGTCATTGTTGGATGCCCCTGCAGGGTACTCTTGATTCTTCAGAAAGCACTTGATATCGTGATACCAGGGCTTGTCATCGACTACCAGTTCAGCAGCAAACACATACGCGGCCCTGTCAAGGCGCATCACATCGATCCTGGGAGCATGGTTCCAACGAATTACCTCGATCATGGAGGATAGAGTAGCAAGTGTGTCTTCCATCTTGTTCTCATCACGAGGTATATGATACAATTTTACTGTTGTGAAGAAAGTCAACAGTCTTCTCGTGTAATCTCTGTAGGGGACCAGAGTGGGCTGGAGAGTATTCCAATCACCATTCACTTGATTGATCACCAGAGCTGAATCTCCGAAGATGTCCAGAGTCTTGATTCTCAAATCAATGGCTTGCTCAATACCCAAGATACAGGCCTCGTACTCAGCTTCATTATTTGTGCACTCAAAAGTCAAACGAGCGGTGAAAGGCATGTGGGCACCTTTCGGAGTAGTAATAACAGCGCCAATTCCACTTCCTCTAGCATTGACAGCCCCATCAAACAACAAAGTCCACTTTTCGTTTGGATCAGGTCCCTCCTCAACAACTGGCTCTTCACAGTCTTTCATCTTGAGGAACATGATGTCTTCATCAGGGAATTCAAACTTCATCGGCTCATAATCATCAATCGGCTGCTCGGCAAGGTAGTCTGACAGAATACTACCTTTGATGGCCTTTTGTGACGTGTATTGAATATCATACTCTGTTAAAATCATTTGCCAACGAGCGACCCTTCCGGTGAGAGCTGGCTTCTCGAATATGTATTTCACTAGATCCATCTTAGAAATCAACAAGGTAGTATGGTTCAACATATACTGCCTCAGTCGGCGAGCAGCCCAGGCCAAAGCACAGCAAGTTTTCTCAAGCTGCGAATATTTGACTTTACAGTCGGTAAACTTTTTGCTAAGGTAGTATATGGCATGCTCTTTTCGACCAGACTCGTCATGTTGTCCCAATACACACCCCATCGAGTTCTCAGTCACTGATAGGTACATTATCAGAGGTCTCCCAGGAACTGGAGGTATAAGGATCAGAGGTTTCTGTAGATACTCTTTTATCTTCTCGAAAGCCCTTTGACAATCTTCATTCCACCTGATAGCCTGATCTTTCTTCAGCAATTTGAAAATTGGCTCACACGTGGTTGTTAGGTGAGAGATGAACCTTGCAATGTAGTTCAACCTCCCTAAGAAACTACGGACTTTCTTCTCTGTTCTTGGCTCTGGCATTTCCTGTATCGCTTTTACTTTGTCGGGATCCACCTCAATCCCTTTTCCGCTAACAATAAAACCCAGCAATTTTCCCGATCTCACCCCGAAAGTGCACTTGTTCGGATTAAGTCTCAGTTTGAATTTCCTCAAACGCTCAAACAGTTTCTGCAAATTCACCAAATGTTCTTCTTCTGTCTGAGATTTGGAAATCATATCATCCACATAAACCTCGATTTCATGGTGAATCATATCATGGAACAGAGTTACCATAGCTCGTTGATATGTTGCTCCGACATTTTTCAGACCAAACGGCATCACCTTGTAGCAGAAGGTGCCCCATGGGGTTATGAAAGTTGTCTTTTCCATGTCTTCTGGTGCCATCTTGATTTGGTTATAGCCAGAAAAGCCATCCATGAAAGAGAATACCGAGAACTGAGCTGTATTATCCACCAAAACGTCGATGTGAGGTAATGGGAAATCATCTTTAGGGCTAGCTCTGTTCAGATCCCGGTAGTCGACACACATCCGTACCTTTCCATCCTTCTTAGGTACTGGGACGATGTTTGCAACCCATGGCGGATAATTGGTGACTGCTAGAAACCCTGCATCCAACTGCTTTTGCACTTCTTCCTTTATCTTGACAGCCATCTCTGGTCTTCTTCTTCTGAGCTTCTGCTTGACCGGAGGACAACCTTCTTTGAGAGGCAAGCGGTGTACCACGATGTCTGTGTCCAGCCCAGGCATGTCCTGATAAGACCATGCGAAGATGTCAACATACTCTTGCAGCAATCCAATCAGCCCTTTCTTCACATCATCTCTCAAAACAGCCCCTATCTTGATTTCTCTCTTGGCGTCTTCGGTGCCGAGATTAATCACTTCAACAGACTCTTGATGCGGTTGAATAACCCTTTCCTCTTGTTTTAATAACCTCGTAAGCTCTTCAGGGAGTTCACAGTCTTCATCACCCTCTTCTTCAGCTTGAAAGATTGGATTTTCAAAGTCGAAACGAGCCGTACCAGAAACGTTATCAATAGGATCCGGTGATGTGCATCTGCATGAGTGATGGTATGTGCTTATGAGTGTGAACAAGAAGTGAAAACTAAACAAAACATTGCCATTTTTTTATTTTGAAAAACTGCAAAAATAGAAAGACAGGGAACGAAATATTTGAATGCAAAAATACGTCCTTTATTTATGATAAAAATGCAAATGTCACATAGACGGGCCCTACAATGAGTCATTACGCCCTGGGCGGAACGTAAGACTTGGATATGCATGAATAAACAAAGAAAATTACTCTTCAAGAAGAGTGACTTGGATAATCTCTTCAGAAGACCAATTGTTGATGACTTCACCCGGGATCCTCGGACGCACCCAGTTGTCAATGTCACAATCACTATCCCCATCTTCTTCGTTGACCGCAGAGACTTCACTGGGAATCACAAAATTAACAGGAACAACATCTGCGAATTCATCAGTAGCATCTTCAAACCCTTCTTCCTCAACCCCTTCCACAAACTCTTGGACAGACAAATCTTCAACCTGGAGGATACCTTTGTTGAGCAAGGCCTGGATACCCTGATGTAGCTTCAAACAACCTCCACTCTGAGTGGCACAATCCAAACAACCCTTCCCACAACCGGGGAAAACATCGGCCTTCAGCAAGCATCCCTTGATATCCAACAATGGAGTCTTCAACTTCAACACATCTCTAATGGACTTGGCTTTTCCCTCTATCATGTTAACGTTCGCACCACCATGTTGCGGCATGGGATTGTTGACGACATTAGGAGCCGGTGCAAGGTTGATGGATTTTGAATCTATGAGGTCCTGAACTACGTGCTTAAAAGCTTTGCAGTTCTCAATGTTATGGCCAGGTGCCCCAGAGTGGAAGCTACACCTAGCGTTGGCGTCGTAACCCACCGGAAGTCTACCAATAGGAGGAGCCAGAGTGCGCAGTTGCACAAGTTGTAGTTGTTGAAGACTAGAAAGCAATTGAGCGTACGATATTGGAAGGGTGTCGAAACGCCGGTCCATCATCCTTTGCCTCTGTTGATAAGCGGGTATGTTACCTGGTTACTGCTGTTGTTGATACTGAGCTGGTTGACGTTGTGATTGTTATTGTTGTAGTGGCGCTGCAACTGGAATGGTCACAGCCACAACATACGGTTGCTGATGATAATTCTGAAAATTATTCCTCCGGTTATCCCTGTTCTAATAAGAAGATATGGCATTTGCATCCCCTTCTCTCCTCTTCTGTCCCTGAATGAACGGCTTCTTCACCCCTGATGAGGATCCACCTCCACTCTGGCTCTTATAGGTCTTTAGGTAATTCTCCATCCTTTCTCCAGTAGAGACCACATCAGCAAAGTTGGAAGCATTGCACCCCACCAGACGCTCTAGATAAGGTCCAGGCAGCGTATTCATGAACATGTTGGCCATTTCCTTTTCCAACATAGGAGGCTGAACATGGGAAGCTGTATCCCTCCAGCGTTGAGCGTATTCCCTGAAGCACTCATTGCTTTTAAGAGACAGATTCTGAAGTTGAGTTCTGTCCGGAGCCATGTCTGCATTATACTGATACTGCTTCACAAAAGCCTCTGCCAAATCCCTCCAGCAACGGATGTGGGCTCTGTCCAACCTCATATACCATTCCAAGGATGCCCCAGCTAGGCTATCCTGGAAGAAGTACATAAGTAGCTTCTCGTTATCAGAGTATGCAACCATTTTATGGAAATAGGCTTGCACGTGAGTTTTGGGGCAAGAGCTGCCATTGTATTTGTCAAATATCGGGACCTTGAATTTCGGTGGCACTCTCACACCTGGGACCAGCCCCAAGTCAGCAACATCTACTCCCAGAAGATTTTGTCCTTCCACTGCTTTCAACCTCTCTTCTAATCTTCTAAACATGGGGTCCATGCCAAAGTCTTCCTGAAGCAAGGGGAACTGATCATCCTGACCATCCTGAATGGGTTGTTGATCTAGGTTGACATGCGGGATCGGGATAGGCCCCGGTCCATTGGGACCATTAGCCTCTCCAGCTGGAGGATCAGCCAACGTCTCCGGTTGAGTAATAGGGGGATCCCTCTGTACCAACAATCTAAGCTCCTGCTGTCCTTGAGCCACCCCTTGAACCAAATCCATGAATTGATTCATGCGAATCTTCATCTCGGCGAGCTCTGCTTGTAGGCTCTCCATCGCTCTCTGTTGATTCCTTCGGATACCGTATCGGTGAATGCCTGAGTCAGCTATTCTGCTAGTGGGACACCAAACAATATGAGAACACTGCAGCGGTACCTGTTATGCAAGATATGACAATGAATATGTAAATGCAATGCCATGTTTATCAAATCCAAAAGGTATTCTACCCCCTTGATTCCAGTCTCACATCAGGCGAATAGTGCAAGAAGACTGAGTCATGGATAAACTTCTGAGATCAAGATGCAACAAAGGGAAACCAACATACAAATGAGTTCCAGGAAAGGGGCCTTAGCCAAAAGTACATCAAAAGAGGATCCCCACAACAAACCTGTGGATTATCACTACACAACAACAAAACAAAAAGTAAAGGGAGGAACATAAACCAGGGATCAGCCTCCTGTATACAACCCATAAGGACTGCTCCTCACTTCATCCAGTAATGCCACCGTGTCGGGATGATCTGGAGATTCTGTCAAATGCCGGATAAGCAGATTCCTCTTGTGAATGATCTCATCCAGTTCGTTGATGTGCTCTCTGTAGTAATTCCCATCATCTTCTCCGAATACCTCTTCAAGTCTGGATTTCTTCAAACCTGCCAACACCTTGAGTTCTTCAATCTGTCCTCGAGCCTCATGGAGTTGATCTGTGATGTAGCCATTAGTAGAACGGGCGCACAGAAGCTCATTGTTTTTCCCCTTCAGCAAAGTCGTTAATTTCTCTATCTGACCAGTCAGTTCGGCTACTGTCTCCTCCTCCTTTGCCTTCCGAGAAGTTGAAAATGCATCCCATTGCTCCTACCACCCAGCTAATTTACCATGAGCATCTACTAACTGCTGCTTGACTCGCCTCAACTCAGAACTGGATGATCTCAAGGCTTCGTCTGTCTTCCTGAAGAAGTCCACCTCCACAGCAAATTTCCTCTCTGCTTCCTTTTGCACTCTGACGGCTTCCCCCTTCTGATATTCTGCCTCCTGGAATTGATGCATACAGTCTTGCAACTTCTCACTTAACTCTGAGTTCTTGGTTTGAAGTCCCTCCATGGCACTCTTCAACTTGTCGTACTCCTCTCGGCTCACCATTGTTGACTGCTCAGGAGTAGGTGAATACAAAGGTTCTTCAATAGGGAACGACAGACCAAACTCTTCGACTCTTCCTTGAAGCCACTCTTCATACCGAGGGTAAGTTCTACAATCTCCTTTTCCAAGGACGGTTCTTCCTCTCTTGATCACCTTGAGCCAGGCCTCAGCTGCCTTACGGGATACCGTCAAATCAGGCGAAGAATGGAAAAACATAGATTCTTCCACATCCTTTTCCAAAGGCGGAGTTCTTAAAGCATACCTGTCGCATTACGCGAAAAACCGGCGGGAAAAGAAGAAACAACAGAGCCGCCACCGTGCGTTATTTATCCCAAAAGAGGGAAAGGAAACGCTCAGAGTAAACCTAGGAAAGAACATGGTCTCGCGACCAAAGAGGATGGGTTCGGGAGTCGGTTATGCGAAGGGAAGGTATTAGCACCCCTACGCATCCGTAGTACTCTACGGGATCCACGCACAAAAGGAAGGAATATTGGTTGCTAAACACTGCTCAAACACACACACACTGGCTGAAAAGAGACAAAAGAAACTGACTGAAACTGACTCGGCAGGACATCATATCCTGGGCCTACTTAGTCTATCAAGCATAGACATCAGAGTCGAAGTAGTTCGGAATGGGGAGACGACACATGCTCGCTAGGATATCGCATCCTATGCATACGTATCTTCTCGGACGAGAGAAGAATCAGAGCATTCGTAGCTCGGCTAACACGCACACAAACAAACATAAACAAAGGCAAACATGGAGCCCGAACGCCAATTACTGGACTTACATCAGCATCCGAACCTAAACACACACACACTGGAACCCAAATGCCACTCGATGGACTTACATCGGCTTCCAAGCACACAACAACACAACAAGTTGATAGGGAGTCGGGGACTCGAGCCTATAACTGTCAAGCACACACACAAACAAACGGACAACAGATTGCTAAGGAGTCAGGCACTCGAGCCTAGCAACTGTCAGACAACACACACAAAAGAAAAAGGGCGCCCGGAGAGATCAGCTCAATCTCCTGCCTACATACTTCATCTGGTGTGAGGATCAGGGCGATGTAGTTCCCCTGCGCAGGGACAAAGGACCTAGCCTAACCAGATAACAGAGGGAGACACAACACTAGGGAGACTACGACTCGAGCCTAGATGTTGTCATGCAAAGTCAACCCTAAGTTAAGGTTTCTAGCTAACTTGCACAGGAAGCAAGCCTATCCTAAACATGACTTGCACAGGAAGCAAGCCACACACACACCAAACTTGCACAGGAAGCAAGGGTCTCGATTGCAACTAGGGCAAGAGAAAGGGGAGGTCTCAATCGCAACGAGGGCGAGAGAAAATAATTAGTGTTAGTTGTTAGTCAAACTCGACAAGACATCGCATCTCGTGCCTACGTATCTCATCTGAACATGAGAATCAGAGTTGTCGTAGTTCGGCTAAACTATTACGGTTGGTTTGTGTTTTTTAAGTGGACAACGTCACTGCACAATCTACCTGATGCTCGACCTTTGGAGACTTATTCACCTGTAGTAGAAGGAGTTAACGTATCCTTAAGAGGGGATAATGTTTGTTTGTATTTTAGGAAAGCTCAAGCAAGAAAGGAAGTCCTATACGAAGGAACCGTGCTACCTTAATTGACATGCAAACGAGACTACGCAGAGTCTAGCAAACCTTAGGGATATGATCACACCACATAAGCACACACAAACACATACAGCATAAAGTAAACACACCAACAAGGGGGCTCAAACATGGGTTAGGTTTTAGTCGAGGGGTCATATCAACCTCAACAAACAAACCTCTGGAATGGGGTGAATGGTGCTCTTAACCTTGCCATTGAGGGGCTAAGGTGAAGCAGATGAAAGGTGAGTGAAGATGAGACTTCACAGCTTCTATCCCTGGCCTGGGAGAGCTTAAGACAAGAATGTGTGGGTTCAGAAGGTGGGAACCCTTCTACACATTTGATACTGATTCAACTGTACAATTGTACAAGATCTTGGGTTTGTATCTGCAATGCATCAACACAGTGGTGTGAGCAAAGCAGAAGACACACAGAATAGCAGGGGATAGGTTGCTTATCCCTTGGTTCTGCCAATTGCCTCTTCACTTAGGAGGTCTTTGACTATGTACGAGGACAAATTAAACATACACAAACATTGCCTCTTAAGGAGGACTTCAGACAGTTGCCTGGCCAAGTAACAGGCCAGGTCTTCCAGACTACATGAAGAAAAAGGAATTATACCTCAAGCAAGTTGCTAAATAGCAAAGCAAAGCAAGTTCAAAGAACTTAAGCAACTAATGGTACCTGAAATAGTCAAACAAATCAGTACACATTTCAACAGTCAAAGCAAAAGGAATTGGGAAACAACAGTCAACACAGAGGGACAAATGTGCAAAGCACAAGACTCAAATCATATGAGTCAAGCCACCTACAAAACAAAGGTTAGCTCATGATAAACAATCAAGCTTAATCAGAAAGAAATTGATCTCATTGGTCATTTGGTGTTCAACCTGAAAACATAAGCTCAACAGTAAGTAACTGGACCACTAGGACAAGCCTAGGGTCAAAAAGGAATGAAAAAGTCAAAACAGCAAAGGGCAAGCATTCAAAATCATGTTTAATCAATCAAGAAACAAACCCAATTGGGTTCACATTCATATCATTCATCATCATCATTTCATAAGCAAAAGAAGTCAAAGCATGGCAAATGAAAGCTCAAAGAAGTCAACAGAAAGACTTAACTAAAAACCAACCATAATCAATTCCAAAAATCACCAAATAATTCATGCTCAATCAAAATCCATAACATGACATGCATATAAAATTTCAGCTCAATTGGATTATGGGAAGATGGTCAATTAAAATCAGAAAGTCAAAACAATTCAAGCAAGCACAAAGAAGTCAAACAAACATGTATCAACTTCAAAAAATCATAACTAAATGAAAACAGATGAGAAATGAATGGGATTAACACCGATGCAAAGCTTAAGATGTCTAGTATGCACATGTGAAATTTCATGATCATCCAATAAGATATGAGCATTTCCCAAATGGAATGGCAAGATGTGTCACACAAAGTCAACATTTGACTAGGCAGGGAAGAAAAATCTCAAACAAATAGGAAATGGCATAATTAAATCCAAGAAAATTCACACATAAACTAGACATACGGGAGAAGATTCATGCAAAATTTCACATCAATTGGAGGTCAGGAAACATGTCATCAAAATTCATGAAATTGCATATCATTGGTGTGACACAAGTTGTCACACCCTACTTCAAAAATTCATATCTCAACAACCAAATATGATAAATTCAAGAACTCTATATCAAAATCACCAAGGATGAGTGTAGATTAAGCACAAAAAGTTTCAGATCAAATGGATGCTTCATCATCATTTCACAAAAGGATTGGCAAAAGGTACAAAATGTGCATTCATGTCAAGAACTCTAATGCCATTAAAAATCCAGTCATCCAAAAAATCATTAAAAATCATGATAAAATAATAGACATCAAACAGGACATGATGCAAAAAATTTCATGAAATTTGGAATTGAATTGAAGATGTTATGAATTTTGTAAGTTGAGTAATCAATTTGGAATAAAAGAACAAAATGAACATGGTTTAGTAAGTCAACAAGTTGACCGATGGAACTTTTGTAATTATCACCCTCATTAAACAAAACGCAGCGCATCAGCAGAGGAAACCAAATGTTCTGATTGGTTGTTTCAATGGAACAGTAACTCATGCAAACAATTTAAACAACAACAACCAATCGTGTTTTTCTGGAAAATGGCCATTAGGGTTTTAGGAATCTTAGGGTTTTAAAACAGTGGCTTCATCTTCATCATTCATCATCAACGAATTTCAACCAGAATTTTACAAATAGCATGGCAATGGAACAGTGGCATGCAATCAACAGCCAAAAACACGATACAGAAAAATAGAAAAAAAAACTGGGAATGGCTTAGGGTTTATACAGGCTACAGCATTTCGTCTTCATGGTTCATCATCATCATGCGAAATTATTTTCCAGAAATAGCAAAACAACATATCAATGGACTCAGCAAGTATCATGCATCACAAATCCAACAATTATCAACATCAATTTGAACCAACAAAGAAGCATCAAACAAAAACATAATCACATGCCAGATTTGAATTCAACATAACTTTCAGTAGACTTAACCATTTTTGTGGATTCAAAGTTCAAAACGCTCATGGCAAGGAGACCTATTATAAGCACATCATAGTTTTAGAAAAGGTAGAAATCGAAAAATCACCTAATTTGCAGAACAGTCGTGATGTGATTGTTGTTTGGTTCCAAATAGCAAAAACAGTCGTGGCTTTAAGCTTCAAATGACAAATGATGGAAGGATTTAAGCTGAAACTTGCTCGATTCAACTTTAACTCCAAACTGCCATGGAAGGGTGGTCGAAGAAAACAGAGTTGAGAATGCTGTTCCAGCTGGGTGTTGATGCTTCAAATTGCTTCTAAATGGTGACCAGGTGATGAAACAATGAAGGGATGCTCGAGTGCTTTGAAGGTTTTGCTCAGAAATTGCAATTTGTGAAAATGCAAATTGAGAGAGAATGAGAGTTTTCTGTTTGATATCAGGCTGCAGCTAGGGTTGAATGGACAGAAAATATCCCTTATATTTGCTGTTTTAACTTGGCTAATGAAGTGCTAAACAAGATTAACTTAAATGAAGCCATTTGCAAATTTGCTAATTTCCAACCAAAGGCACATGGAGGGTGTGGTTCTGGCCGAGTTTGGGCCTTGAACATGCTTCAAGTATCAATTAAAACAAGTTCCAAATGGCCAAATGTGCTGAAAATGTCTAATTCAAAAAGTCAACTTTTTTCCACACTTGAATTTTAATTAGACAAGTCCAAAAATGCCATTTTGCATGGTGAGGTTTTGATGAATGGTGAATGCATTTTTGGAAAGAGGGGATTAAATAGGACTTGTAGGAAAAAACCCCATCAAATTTGGCCAAATGGTTCATGAGATATGGCCTTTTGAAGTTCAAGAAATTTTGAAATTGATTTGATCATATCTTGCCAACCATACATGGGATTTGAGAGTTCTTGGACTTTTTGGAAATGGGAGAACAAGATCTTCAACGTTCATGTTGGGCCAAAATTCATTTGAAGCTTGTATCATGATGCAAGATTAAGATCAAGAAGTTTCCATTTTTGGCAGTTAAAATTACAGGTCCAGTTTCTATTTTGGGAAATTTTCTGTTTGGCTTCAAATTCTTCAGTGATGTTGTTTGCCATGATATATGAGGCCTATTGGGACATGAATAAGCTCTCTCAAACCAAATCCATCCATCAAAACCATAAAATCAACCACAGTTGACCAAGTTTGACTTTCTAGGGTTTCTGACTGATTGTGCCTTGACTGATGACCTCTGAGCCTCCAACCTTTGACCAAAACACTTCAAAAGGACCCCCAAGTCATGTGAACATGTTGGGCCAAGCTTAGGGCCTTGGCTCCTTGAGAAACACCCTTGCTTGCTTGGTTGACTGATCTCCTGATCAGTTTGACCTAATTCTTGATTGGCTTGCATTTGAGGCAACTAGGGCAATGCAATGCTATGCAATGGACCATGTTATGCTATGACCTAATATGAGAATGTATGTACAATGATAGGTGCAAATTTGAGGTGCTACAATACCCAAACTGTCTAACTGCTAGAGAAGGATTATAGTTGATTCCTCATCTTCTTCCTACCAACGGAACATTTGGGAAGTTCCCACAACTATGAATAATATCTGCCCGAAGCAAGCTCCGGTCGGACCACCAAGAAATATCTTCAGCTCTCAACCCCATCAATCTCTTCGACCAACTCAACGAGTCCTTGACATTAACGAACATTCCTAATTTGGGTAGGTGAGAACTGAACCACCTATAAAACAAAGGCACACAACAATTCAACAATCCCCCTTTTCTATTCTTATTTCTGTGGTGCACTGAACGAAAGAAATCTCCTAGCAAGGTCGGTACTGGATTTCTCAACACGAAGAGGCGTATTGCGTCCATGTCCACAAATTTGGCGACATTAGGGAACAAGACAATCCCATACACGCAAAGAGCCAACACAACATTGAAACCCCTCTGGTTACCATCTTCCAGCTTCTTCTTTGCTTCTCCCAGTAAGAAACTCAGATGAAAACCACTAACTTCTCCCTTCTGACACATATTAGCCTTCCAGACTGATTCCTCCAAATATGTGGCTGAAGCAACCATGTTGAGATCGGGCAGAAACTCAGAACTGTAGAACAATAACTGTGACCTGATAGGAACTCTGAGAAAACTGGCAATCTCCTCCAGAGTAGGGACCAAAATATAATCCGGGAAAGTGAAACATCTCAGTGGAGGGTCATAGAACTGTAGCAGCGTGAATAGAGCGTCATGTTGATCCTTGGAAAGAACCGTGACGAAACTTAGAATCAGACTGTAATCCTCTCGGAATCCTTCTAGAGAACCAGGATCCATTAACTGCATCAACTGTTGGATGGGCTCCAGACAGACCATCGGAAACTTGTAGGCGACAAGTCTCTTTCTGCCAATATCCATCTTAAGAGAACCAGAAAAACTCCGACTGGAATCAAGAAGAAGATTTAAACCCTCTTGAAATGGATAAACATGTGTTAAATGATATGAATGCAAATGATGTGATGATGTGAATGCAATGCAGTGGCATGTCAATCAGGATTGCTGTATCTGCTTGAACATCTGTCGGGTTACACTGTCTGAAGAGAAAACCACTGAGGAATATAATACAAGATCCATGCTCTGCTCCAGAAAACCGGGTTGGATGGAGGTTAAGGTTTCCTGAATTTAGCCCGCCCCTCACTGGTAGGTTCTAAGAACAGAAGTTCGTCAACTTCAGCCCTTCAGTCGCGAATAATACGTTTACCACTGAAGGTATGGCATTATTACGGGATAAAAGACCTCCACTGACTCCCCTCAACAGGACATCCTAAAGCAAGTTCCCAGTCTCGGGGTCCTCGGATTGATCAGCGAGAATGCACCCACCAGAGCTAACATAATCACGTCTCGGAGGAGAGGCCTCGATTGAGTTCTCGGGAAATGGTCACCAGAGTCGACGATTTCTAAAGGAACATCATGTCGTTACGGAACATCCGTAGGACATAATATATCCAAAAGAAACCTCGTCTGGGTGTGGTTCTTCACGAACGACTTAACGTAGCAACATGCCACGCAAGCCTCATGATTATCCACTCTAAAACCTGTGTGTACACTCAAGCCTGGGTAATGGGCTTATCTCTCGTAGAACATCCCATCCCAACAAACAAACAACAGCTCCAACAGATACAGCAGATGAATACAAGCAAGTAAGTAAATAAATGTACAAAAGCATGAACACCCAATGAACAAGAAATCACAAAAGCTAGGAGGGACTCGCTTAGGGAAGATGGACCAGCAAGAGGTCAACTTCTTTCAGTCCCCAGCAGAGTCGCCAGCTGTCGCAACCTGAAAAATACAGTGCGCGAAAAAAACAACCGGCGAAAGAAAAAGACAGAAGAGTCGCCACCGTGCGTTATTCATCCCAAAGGAGGGAAAGGAAACGCTCGAAGTAAACCTGAAAAAGGAAAGGACAAGACGGGCTCTCGCAACCAAATCTTGGGTTCAGGAGTCGGTTATGCGACGGGAAGGTATTAGCACCCCTACGCATCCGTAGTATTCTACGGGATCCACTTTTGTGGTTTTCGTCTAAAGGGTGTGGGTTTACCTAATGTGTTTATTTACTAAAAAGGTCAAGTGAAATGACTCGCGCGGATGTCGCATCCACTACATACGTATCTCATATGAATATGAGAATCAGAGTCTTCGTAGCTCGGCTGACCTATGGGTTGGGGGATGTGTGCTCGCTAAGACATCGCGTCTTATGCCTATGTATCTCATCTGGAATGAGAATCAGAGCAAGCCGTAGTTCGGCTAACTACGGGGTTATGGAGTGGGTTTTGGATGAACGACGTTACTACGCAATCTACCGGATGCTCGACCTTTGGAGACTTACTCACCTGTAGTAGAAGGAGTAAACGTGTGTTATGGAGAAGAAAAATCAATGAAGGGTTTGTTTGCATTGTAGGAACGCGCATGCAAAAGGGTAATGAGGATAAGACCTCATAGCTCTTAACCCTGGACAAAGGAACCTGCATAAAGTAAACACAAAAACATTGCCTCCTATCGAGGTCTTCCAGCTAGGAAAGCAGTAAAATGCGGGAAAAATGTAAAAGTACCACACGGATAAAGATCCGAAGTAACAGCAGTTAGAGAAATGGGAAACCCAGGGATCCTTCCAAGCTAAACACCATCAAAGAAAGTGAGTCAGTACAGGTAATCAGAATGAAACCTCTAGGGGGTATCCCACAAATAAAGTGGAAAACCACGCAAGTTATCCCTGCAAAAGTCATGTGAGCCCTCACAAAAAAAACTCAACAAACAGGTTAGAGAAACAAAATAGGGTAACCAAGAGTTGCCCCCAAATCAAAATGTAACCACATGAATAATTCCATCAAAATTCACAAAAATCTCACAAAAAGCAACCAAGGGTAGGAGGCCTAAACCTCTTGTCAAACACATGCATTAAAAGGGTATCAAATTCACCCATAATACCTCATACATTTAGAGCATTCAAATTAAAGGCATAAAGATGATGGATATAGGGCAAACCTGATTGGAGAGCTTGATTGAAATTGAGTTGCACCCGTGAGGTTTACCAAACAATCTTTTAGGGTTTATGTGAGGCGGAGTGAACTTCTCAGGGCTGCCGGAAGGTCGCTGCAGAGTAGTTCCTAGGTTTCCTTCTCTCAAAATCTTTCTCTAGTGAATCTCCCAGTGTAACTCCAAGTGTCTTTTCCTCTACTGAAACTTCAGTATTTATAGACTGATCTTCGTGGGTAGTGGGCTCAAATGAGGGAGACCCAAGTCCAAAATTTTTTTTTTATATTTTATTTATTTATTTAATTTTTTTTTTCTTTTTTTTTCGTTTTTTTTTTTCAGAAAAAATGAAGGGTAAATTTTGGGGTATTACAGAGAGGTATTCAGGTTGATCCTGCCAAGGTCAAAGCAATACAAGAGATGCCTGCACCCAAAACTGAGAAGCAAGTCCGAGGTTTTCTTGGCCGCTTGAATTATATTTCCAGATTTATATCCCACATGACTGCCACATGTGCGCCGATATTCAAGCTCCTCCGGAAAGATCAGTCTCATGATTGGACCTAGGATTGCCAGAAAGCTTTCGACAGTATTAAAGAGTATCTGTCTGAACCTCCGATCTTGTCTCCGCCTGTAGAAGGAAGACCTCTGATTATGTATTTGACCGTTCTTGAAGACTCGATGGGTTGTGTACTCGGTCAACAAGATGAATCAGGGAAGAAAGAATCTGCTATCTACTACCTCAGTAAGAAGTTTACTGATTGTGAGTCTCGGTACTCTATGCTTGAGAAGACGTGTTGTGCTTTGGTTTGGGCTGCTAAGCGTTTGCGTCAGTACATGATAAATCATACTACTTGGTTGATATCCAGAATGGATCCAATTAAGTATATCTTCGAGAAGCCTGCTTTAACTGGGAGGATTGCCCGTTGGCAGATGTTGTTGTCTGAGTATGATATCGAGTATCGAGCTCAGAAAGTTATCAAAGGTAGTATCTTGGCTGACCATTTAGCGCACCAGCCGATCGAAGATCATCAGTCTGTTCAGTATGAATTCCCTGATGAGGAGATTCTGTATTTGAAAATGAAAGATTGTGATGAGCCTACACTTGATGAAGGTCTGGAACCTGGTTCCAGATGGACGATGGTGTTTGATGGCGCTGTAAATCAGTACGGAAATGGAATTGGGGCAGTAATCATTACTCCTCATGGCACGCATATTCCGCTTACAACAAGGCTAACTTTCAAATGCACGAATAATATGGCTGAGTATGAGGCATGTATCATGGGACTGGAAGAATGTATTGATTTGAGAATCAAGCATCTTGATGTGTATGGTGATTCGGCCCTGGTTGTCAATCAGATCAAGGGTGAATGGGAGACGAATCAGCCTGGTCTCATTCCGTACAGAGATTATGCAAGAAGGATTTCAACGTTCTTTACAGAAGTTGACTTTCATCATATTCCTCGAGAGGATAATCGGATGGCAGATGCTCTTGCTACGCTTGCTTCGATGATTGTAGTCAAGTATTGGAATGAAGTTCCCAATATTTCCGTGATGCGCTTGGATAGACCAGCTCACGTATTTGCTGTTGAAGAAGTGAATGATGACAAGCCTTGGTATTTTGATATCAAGAATTTCCTCCAAAACCAGGTCTACCCGCCTGGGGCATCTGTGAAAGATAGGAAAACTTTGAGAAGGTTGTCAGGCAGTTTCTACCTCAGTGGTGAAGTGCTTTATAAGAGGAATTTTGACATGGTTTTGCTCAGATGCGTGGATAGACACGAAGCAAACCTGTTGATGACTGAGGTCCATGAGGGTTCATTTGGTACTCATTCCAATGGACATGCCATGGCTAGAAAGATACTGAGAGCAGGCTACTATTGGTTGACAATGGAGTCTGACTGTTGCAAATATGTGAAGAAATGCCACAAGTGTCAGATTTATGCGGATAAGATTCATATTCCTCCGACACTTCTGAATGTGATTTCATCACCATGGCCTTTCTCTATGTGGGGAATTGACATGATCGGCATGATTGAACCGAAAGCGTCCAACGGACACAGGTTTATTCTCGTAGCAATTGATTACTTCACCAAATGGGTTGAGGCCGCTTCGCACGCGAATGTGACCAGGCAGGTGCTCATGAAGTTTATCAAGAACCAGCTGATTTGCCGTTATGGTGTGCCAGATAAGATCATTACTGATAATGGATCTAATCTGAATAATAAGATGATGGAAGAGTTGTGCGCTGAATTCAAGATTTCACACCATAACTCCTCTCCCTACAGACCTAAGATGAATGGGGTTGTTGAAGCTGCTAATAAGAACATCAAGAAGATTATCCAAAAGATGACAGTGACGTACAAAGATTGGCATGAGATGCTGCCATTTGCTTTGCATGGTTATCGTACATTTGTCCGCACTTCAACAGGGGCAACCCCTTTCTTTCTTGTTTATGGCATGGAGGCTGTTCTCCCAGTAGAGGTGGAGATCCCGTCAATACGAGTCTTGATGGAAGCCAAGTTGACTGATGCTGAATGGATCCAGAGTCGTTACGACCAGTTGAATTTGATTGAAGAGAAGAGGTTGACTGCCATGTGCCATGGTCAGTTATATCAGCAGAGAATGAAGAAAGCATTCGATAAGAAGGTCAAGCCTCGTGTGTTCCGAGAAGGTGACCTCGTGCTCAAGAAAGTCTTGTCTTTTGCGCCCGATTCCAGGGGCAAGTGGACTCCAAACTATGAGGGTCCATATGTTGTTAAGAGAGCCTTTTCAGGCGGAGCCTTGATGCTTACAACAATGGATGGGGAGGATTTCACTCGTCCTGTGAATTCAGATGCAGTCAAGAAATACTTTGCCTAAAAAAAAGTATATGCAAATGAAAAACAGAATAGCTCGCTAAGTTGAAAACCCGAAAGGGTGGTTTAGGCAAAAATGAGCGTCTCGGTGGAGAACCCGAAAGGGCAATCCAGGCAAAAATTAGAGACATTGAAAAAAGAATAATTTGCATCCCGCTAGATTGAGTACCTCACCCTGGGGCAATCTAGGCAAAAATTAGGGATTTGGCAAGTAACTGCATCCTGACAAGACTTTCTGTTCCGCAGCTGTCTTTTCGTCAGAGATTCTCGATTCGTCGTCGACTGAAGCTTCGAATACATCGAGATTCAAATTGGTAGAGAAAGGGTCATTATGTTCAATTTAGACCTCTTCCAATATATATCACTGATTTCAAATTTGTACAGATCTATGGAGTCTTGCCATTTGCAGGCTACCATTCCATCAAATCAATTTGAGCTTTTATCCAATTATTTGCACTCTTATTTGTTTCAATTCAACAAATGTTTTGCATGTTTTAATTGATAAAATGTCATTGTTTTAAACAAATCAATTTTTTCAAAATTTGTTGTTTTAAACAAAGTGAACATTCACAATGATGAAAGGATACTTAAGAATCTCTCAGTGCTCTCCCAAGGGTAGCATGATTTCCAATAGGTAAGACATTTGTTCATATTCCTGGTTTGGCTGTATCCTCTTTATCCTGATTTGTTGTTGGGGTTGTTCCCCAAGCTGAGTTGTTGTTGGAGTTGTTCCCCAAGCTGAGTTGTTGTTGGGTTGTTCCCCAAGCTGAGTGCTTGTTGAAGACTTTGTTTTCTTCTCCAGCAATTTTATCTCCCCAGCATGGGTGTTTTCCTTTTGGAAGATTCGGTAGTTGGTGGTTTGAGACCCCGGTACCCCGTCTCTCTCCCTAGTGCAGTTGCCGGAGCGGAGTTGTTGTTTTTTCTCCTCAGCATGGTTGCTTTCTTTTTGAAGATTCAGTGGTTGGTGGAGTGATATCCCGGTACTTTACCACTTTCCTCAGCACTGTCGCCAGGGTTGTTGATATGATATACTGCATTGTTGCTATATCTCCCCATCGGAGCGTTTATCCTTCAGCAGAGTAGTGATTATTTTCCTCCTCAGCAGTTGTTGATGTTGTTTTTGGAAGGTGTAGCATTCAGTGGTTGATCCCCAGCTCTCCTCCATATCCCCAGTGGATTCCTCGGTGGATTCCCTGGCCGCCAGTAGATTTGTGGTTTGGTGGATTGTATTTATGCAAAATCCCCAAAAGAGTGGGTATCCCCTCAGAGTCTCCGCCAGAGCTGGTATCCTCGACAGAGTTGCTTTTGTGGCAGTTTCCGCTTGTTGAAACCTCTGTTTCCCCAGTAGGGTCGGTTGATGGTCTATCATCCGGAGATTTGGTTGATGTTCTGATTGCTTTTGATCCTCAGTAGAGTGGCTTGTTGCAGAATCTACTTGTGTGATCTGTTTTTTCCTTCAGTGGGTGTATTCCCCGATGGAGAAGCTACTTGTGTTCTCCCTAGGTAGAGTTGCTTGTGCAGTAGATTCTACGTGGATGATCTGTTCTCCCTCAGTGGGTTGTTCCCTAGTGGAGTTATGTGGAGTTGCTTTCATAGTGGTTCTTGCTTGTGCAGTGAACTTTTGTTTCCCAGTTGATAACTAAGATCCCCTGCAGATATCTCGGGATTTCTCCCGTTTCCCCAACAAATTTGTCTTTGTGGCTGTTTATGCATGTTGTGACTTTCTGTGCCCTGGTTGGGTTGATTTGTTGATCCATCACTCAGAGATTTCGTGATGTCTTTGGAGTTCTTTTGCCTCCCCGCAGATCTTTGCTTTGTAGCATGTGGATCTCCAGCAGATTGGCTTTCCAGTTGGATTTCTTGGGTTTCCTCTGGAATTATAGTACCAGGCGTTTGATTTCCTGGGCCTGTTGTGTTAGATATGTCTGTTTTGTCAGCATTCATCAAACATAAATCACGCATATTCATGCATACTCATAAACATTTAGATATTCATGTTGCATTTTTTGCCATATATCTTTTGTTTGTGGTTCTCTGCTTTTGGTGATATAGATCTCTCCAATAGATCTGCCCAAGCAGATGTCGGGTGTTTAATCTCTCAAATATTGAGTCAGCCCCATAAGCAGAAAGTGTCTGTCTTTCCTTCTGCAGTTCCCCACCGAGATATATCCTCGTGGATGACGGTTTCTTCCGTTTCCTCCCAACACATATATTGGGATGGAGTTTCCTATTGAGTTATATCCTCATAGGACGAGTTTTGATTCAGTCTGTCTTTTTAGTTTGATCCTGAATTGGCTATTTGTCAGCTATTTCTTGTGCTTCCCTGTGGAATAAATGAATGAATTGCCCAGTAACCGACAATAATTCTTTTTATCCCCAGCGGAGTTTGGGCCCTCTACCCTCATACCGGTATTTGTAAGTCCTATGTTCCTTTTCTTCTTGGCGGAATTTGTGGTTATATACCTTTTATTCCTCAGTAAGAGTGGGTGGTTTGTTATAAACCCTATTTTGTTTCCCGTGCGGATTTGTGATTCTTTCATTCCCCACGCGGAGTTGTTGGTTTTCTACCCCGTATTCGGTAGATGTAAACCCTACTTTTTATCCTCATCAGAGTTGTTGGCTACTACCCCGTATTCGGTGGTCGTAAGTCCTATCTCTTTTCCCCTAGCAGAGGTAACCTTTGTGGTTCGTTCTGGTTGATGGTGGATTTTTGTGCTGTTGTGGTTTTATCCCAACGGGGTCTGTGCTTTCTTGTGGATAATTGCCGATTGCTAGCAATTTTTATCCCCAGTTGAGTTTGTGGTGTTCTACCCCGTATTCGGTAGTTGTAAACCTTAATTTCTCCCCTTTTGCAGAGTTAACCTTGTTGTTCATCCTAACCGATGATGGTTACTCTTTGTGGTTATCTTCATCCAGTATTTGATGTTGATATTCTTTCTTTGCTTCTGGACAATTGCCGGTTGTTAGCAATTGTTTCCCAGCAAGTCTTCTGGATAATTGCCGTATGCTTGCAATTTTATCCCTTTTGAAGTCGCCAGTGGGTCCTTTTACCGTTTGCTAGTGATTTGTTCCCCGGATTATTGGTTGTTTATCAATATATCCCCAGCGGATCGCCTTTCATTTACCCGTTTGCTTGGTAATGATTGTTGCTCCCTTTGATTGGTCATCTTTATATACCTAGTTTGGTATCCTGATGCCTTTCTTTTCGGTCGATTTATCCTGTGTTAACCCAGTAACCGGTTGGGGATAATCTTCCATGCGAGTATGTTATCCACGTTCTGACGGTAATGGATAATATATCTCATGCACTCCTCAGTCGAAACCTGTTGTGTTTCCCCAGTCGAGTAAGATTTGTGTTCCTTTTTCGGACTCGAATATTTCTTTGTTTCTTGGATAATTGCCGGATGCTTGCAATTTATCCCTTTGAGTTGTCTTTCGTGTACCCGTTTGCTTGGTATCGATTGTCTCTCTTTTTGGTTGGTCACCTATTATATGCCCTAACCGGTATCTCTGGTGTCTCTTCCTTTCGAGTATATTATTCACGTCCTGACGGTAATGAATAATATGTCTCATGCGCTCTTTGGTTGGAGTCTTTTGTTGATTTTCCCCAATGGAGTAAGATTCGTATTCTTTGTAGAATCGAATATACATCCTTTAACAATTTTGCGTTTTGGATGATGAGTGTCTTGGCATATATACCAATTCACGTTTTCGGTAGGACACCTATTATATACCCTGGTATCCCTGGTGTTTCCTTCCATGCGAGTATATTGTCTACGTTCTGACGGTAATAGATAATATATCTAATGCGAGTGTTCTATCCACGTTCTGACGGTAATGGGTATTATATCTCATGCGCTCTTTGGATTTGTGTCCCCAGTCGAGTAAGATTCGTTTTCCCGTTGTGGATTCGAATGTCCATCCTGTAAGTCGATTTGCTTTTTTCAAGCCCTCCTTTCGGATGATGAGTGTTTTGGCAGTAAAAACCAATTCACGCCTTTGGTTGGTCACCTATTATATACCCAGTAACCGGTATCCCTGGTGTTCCTTCCCTTCTGCTCCCTATTATGACCTTGGTCCCCTGTGGAGTCAGATTTTCCTGAGTTTGTTACCCTTATACCGGTAACACCTCATTGCTTTGTTGCTTCCCCAGGAGAGTCTCTTTGTTAGACATTCCCCTGCGGAGGTTCTGGTGGTGATTTTTTTTTACCCTGTTGCTGTATTGGCATTTTCCCCAATATATGCAAGTTTCCCCGGCAGGGAGATTCTTTGTGAATCTTTCCCCAGTCCGTTTCCGGATTTTTATCCGAAGTATCCTTTGTGGATAGTTTTGAGTCAGCTTGAGTCTTTCCAATGGATATGTTGTCCTTTGGAAATCTTCTTTTCCCCAGTTTGAGTCCTTTACTTTCCAGTAAAGTCTCCAGTCTAGTTTTGTTTTCCCCTAACTCAGAGTCGTGTCCTGCTCACGCATTCCTTTCTCTTTTCTTATCCCCGTGAGAGTCCTATCAGAGTCTCTGTTCCTGGTGAGCGTATTACTCCGAGGGATCGTCTTTTCTTCTTTGTGGATCCATATCCCCACAGAGTTTGTTTTCTTTTGCATGCATACGTTTGCATCATGAGGTCTCTTAGGGACCAAAATTTGTCTCATTTCTGTTATTTAAGCCCATTCTACCGCGTCGAGATGAAGATTTCTAAACTTCACCTCTCCGGATAGAATGATCTTAAATAGGGGCATCTGTAAGACCCCAATTTTGTCCCTAAGATCCCTCATGGCATCATATCATATCATTCATTGCCTCAAGGATCATTGTGCACCTTGCCTCCTTCCATGTGGATGGGCTATCTTTTGAGAGTGATTTCTTGATCACCAAGCATGTTTGGCATATGTATATCATTGCTTTTCATTTGTTCACTAACCAAAAGTACAAAAATATGTCATCTAACCTTTGTCTTGCAGATGAAGCAATCAACAGTCAAAGATAGTCAAAGGCAGCCATTGAGCAATAGATGGTGGCCATTCTTGAGAATTTGGGCACCATGATCATTCACAAGAGCTTATATGAGCCATGGTATCATTTTGAATCAAGATCCCAAGTGGTAGAGGCTTGAATCTCATCAAGGCATTCTTCAGTCAACTGAAACCCTAGCAAGTCAACTGTCAGTTCAATCATGGATTTGAAGGTGGGAGATGGTTAGAGAGGCCTCATTCATGTCCATACAAGTCTCATTTGACATTTCAAACATCAACAATGAAGAATTTGAGGTCAGATGAAAACTTTCCAAAATAGTAAGTGACCTGTAATTTGGAATTGCCAAAAATGGAAAGGTCTTCTCCTCAAGATTACATCATCAATAAAGCTTCAAATGAAATTTTGTCCAACATGAAAGTTGAAGATCTTGCTCTCCCATTTCCAAAAAGTCCAAGATCATGAATTTCTCATATATGGTTGAAAAGATATGGATCAATCATGGCCAAGTGAATTTGAACTTCAAAAGTGCATAACTTTCAAACCAATGCTCCAAATGAAGTGGTTCTTTTTGCAACATTCATGTTTTAACATACACTATCCAAAACATGCATTATAAACCATGCATTCCCATCACAAAAATATTTGGTTTTTCATTTGAATTTTGGAGGGAATTTTCAAATTCAAAAATAATGCATTGTTTTCACTTTCCACCACTTGCATTTGGTTCAAAACAGAATTTGAAATGATGCCAAGCCAAAATCGTGCACTGTTACATTGCCTTTCCATGCATAAGGTGAATTCTCTAAATTGGCACATGCACCCTATCTTGCTAATTCCAATTGCCACAAGCTTAAGCATGATTAAGGATTGGATTAAGAGGGAGTATATAACCCTAAGCATAACAGAATTCTGTAAGAACACTTCACTTTTTCAAGATCTAGATCTAGAATACAAAATTTCTCTCTCAAAATTTTCTTCCATTTTCTTCATTTCCAATTCAATTTCTGACTTAATTCTTGTTATTGAGTTGATCTTGAGCAGGATCATCCATAGAACTATAGCAATCCGAGCAACATTGAAGCATAGGGAAGCTTTGAATCATCCATGGCAGCTCCAAATTCTTGAGGATTCGTGCACATCCAAGCCTCCAATTCTCATCCAGTTAACTTCATAAGCATTGTAGAAGAGTTTTCAAGCATCACAAGTCCTTGAATCCAACTAATTCCAGCACTGTTCTACAAGAGGTCATAAAATCAACCTTCATAATTTTGCTTTTTATTGATATGATGTTATAGATCTTTTGATGCTGGTTATTGTGAGCTTTGAATCGTGAGAATCCATGCTGAAATGAGTGAGAACCGATTAAATGAAGTTTGATGCGTGATTCATAATCTCTTCGATCCATGCTTGTTGTTATGATTTATGATGAAATGATTTGGATTGATGATGTATGTTGCATGATGAATCCAATGCTATGCTTAATTTGTGTTTCTGTGCATGTTGAGATTTTCTGGAAATCTGGAGATGAAGATCTTGAAGATCTTCATCGTGTTCATGTATTGCTGCATATTTCTTGCGGAAGTTACCACAGCCTTCATAACATTACCTGCGAATTTACCTATGTGTTCTTCAGCATTACCTGCGGATTTTCGCTTGCATGCATGCACGTTACCTAGGGTTTGAGCCAAACGAATGTGTTTTAAGCTAGCGCGCGCTATCCATTTCAAATTTTGCCTGGCTTCGATTCCTGGCTCCATCATTATTTCAAATTGCTTTACATTTATTTCCTTTTCCCTCCATTGCTTCACATGCCATGTTTTCATGTTTTTTTATTTTTTCATCATCTTCTAAAATCCATATTAAATTGAAAATAGCTTCAAAAAATATGAGGATTTTTGTGTTAGGTCCCATTTTCTGTCTAGAATGTTTTGGTTATTTTTACTCAAATTGTGCATGGCTGAAATTTAATTGGTGCTAGGGAATGTTAACATGTATCATATTGTGTACCTTGCTTGCCATATCCTTTGTGAAATGATGCGATTTTACCCAATGTTTATGAAATTTGGTATGCTTAAACTAGACATCTTGCTGGACATTTTGGTGTTGAGTTTGCATTTTTATCATTTGTGGTTGCTGAGTTATGATCCTTCGAATGTAGGTGTGACAATGTGTGTCACACCTTTGCTTGCTCAACTTGATTAATTTCTTTGCCTTGCCAAATAAATTCCAAATGACCTGAGATTTTGTATGGTACTTGCTATGCATGTTATGATTGATCATGAATTTTTGTGGAATTTTTTGATTCATTTCTGATTTGTTTGAGATTTTTCTTTCTGGATGATCACTTGTGAGCTTTTGAATAGTCTTGAACTTCAATGATTTGTGAAATGCTTATGCTTTATCATATGAATGTGAAATTTTTCACATTGATTCTAGACATGTTGAAGTTTGTTTTGGCTCTGGTTTGATGTCTTTACCATTTGTCATATCTGTTTTAGGCTTGTGATAAGTTGATGTAACAAGTTGTGTCCTATTTGAGCTTGTTTGGCTTGCCTCGACTTGTTGAATTTGATTACCATGCATAATCATGTCCAATTGCCCTAATTTTTGGTGTGTTGATCATGTTATGTGTTCTGTTTAGCCATGAATTTTGTTGATATTATTTGAATTACCTTTGATTTAATATGCCTTTGATCCTTCTGATGCCTCAATGTGGTTTCAACTTGCATACCTTGACATGTTTTGACTGTGAAATTCTTTTGATAATTGAAATTGATATGAGACCTTTTGGATTGTCTTAAGATGTGTTTGAGGTTGATTCATGTTAATTTTTAGCTTCTGTTTTAAATTTTTTCCCCATCTTTGACCCTAGGCTTTGACCTAGTGGTTTGCCTCTCATCTTTGAGCTTTGTTTTCAGGTTGATCACTCAAGTTCCATAGTTGTTGATGCTCCATCATTTGAGCACTTGATGTTTACCATTGTCTACTAACTTTGTGTGTTTTGTAGGGTGGTTAACTCATTTGAGTTGTGCTTATGGCTTATGCCTTTGCTTATTGGGCTTGACTGTTGATATTAACTATTGTTTGATTGTCTGTATAGTTGTACTCATTTGTTTGATGTTTCCACAAGTACATTAGTTTCTTAAGTTCACTTTGAACTTGCTTTTGCTTGGTTGCTTAACCACTTAGGTATAATTTCTCTTCTTCATGTAGTCTGGAAGACCTGGCCTGTTATGTGGTCAGGCACCTGTCTGAAGTCCTCCTTAAGAGGCAATGCTTGTGATTGTTTACTCTTTGTGCCAAGCAGGAAAAGTCCTCATATGAGGCAATTGGTAGATAAAAGAGATGTGTAGTCCATCTCCTACTATTCAGTGTGTCATCCCTTTGCTCACATTACATGTTGATGCATTGTGGATATTAACCCAAGATCTATAGAGTCATTAACTTGTGGAGAGAGTTCCAACTTTCTGAACTCCCACACCTTCTAATATTCAAAGCTCTCCCGGGCCAGGGATAAGAGCTATGAGGCACACCCCTCATCTCCATTTCATCTGCTTCACCTTAACTCTCAATGTTAAGGTTAAGAGCACAACTTACTCCATTCCAGTTGACTTTAAAGTCTAGCCTTGTTTGAGCCTAATTGCTTGTATATAGTGTGTGCTAATTGACTTGTTTGTCTGATTACTTGATTCATCTGTGCATAGTTGCTTGAGTGTGCCTTTGTGCATTTATCATCATCATTTGTATATCATTTCATAAGCTTTGCTTTATAGCATTTTTGCTTTGTCCATGGAGGAGACAAGCATAAGTCCATTACTTGGCAGTTGTCCAATGATATGGTGTGAGACTAGTATAAGTCCATTGATTAGCATCTGGTATCATTGATTGTTTTAGGAGATTGGTATAAGCCCAGATAGATTGACATCTGATATCCATGTTTTGTTTTGCTTTAGGAGATTGGTATAAGTCCATTTATTGGCATCTGATATCCTTGTTTATTTTAGGAGATTGGTGTAAATCCATTGATTGGTATCCGGTATCCACCTTTGTTTGTGAGATTGGTATAAGTCCATTTATTGGCATCTGATATCCTTATTTGTTTTAGGAGATTGGTGTAAATCCATTGATTGGTATCCGGTATCCACCTTTGTTTGTGAGATTGGTGTAAGTCCAGCAATTGGCGGCCGGTATCATTTGTTTTGCTTATTTGTTATTGCTCATTGCTTATTCCAAAGGACACACTTGAATCATCTTCCATATGATTTCAAGAGGTGAACATCTGAGAAGTTTTACACTCCCTCACCCTCCCACCTTTTGTTTCTTTAAACCTCCATTTGCATGTTATACCAAACTTGAAAACTATTGTGCAAACATTCTCATTTCTTTTCAAATTAGAAACCTAGGCCTTAGGCCTTTGATTTTTCAAACTCCATTTCATAATACTTCTTTGAATAGAATTTTAATCATACTTTGACCATCTTTTATGAATAAATCTTAATTGGTTAATCCAACTCATTCAATTGTTTTGTGGCTTTGTCCATTCTTGATAAGTTTTCATACATTAGCCATAGGTTTGATTTATCCTAGTTGGTTGATGTTAATCTCACCTTTTTGTCCTTAATGATTGAATTATAAGACTTCCTTGCTTATTATAGGGTTAACCCCTCACTAGCAAGTTGAAGCTTTTCTCACATGATGGACTTGTTGTTTGTATAAGGTTGAGTTTTCTCCCGTGGATAACGAAAGACCTTAGGGCTTTTTTTTAAAATGAACCCACTCATATTTTGGAAATCTTTTAGCCGAACTACGGCGTTTTGATCCTTACCTTTCATGGAAGGTACGTAGGCAACGGGTTCATCCGTTCAAACACAAAAACAATAAAAATTGTATATTCTTTTCTCATCTTCCCAATCATGTTTGCACAATAAATATTTCATAAACAAATAATTTTTTTTATATACAACAAGTGTGAAAAGGGCTCCCTAGGAGTACCTAGGACGTTTTGGTGCCTAACACCTTCCCATTGCGTAATTTACCCCTTACCCAGATTCTCTGATCTTTTCATTAGTTTTCTATGTGTAAAACTTCTTAGGCTTTTGTTCGCTTTTTAGCCAATCCTTTGGATAAATAAAAGTGCGGTGGCGACTCGATTCTTTGTATGCTTTGCTTTTGGTTTAATCAATAAATCATAAAGTGATGAATACACCGCTACAGGAGAGATCACCAAGCACCATATGATTGTATCATACTTGTATATTATCATTTCACTAACCAAAATACCAAAAATATGTCTTTGCATTTGCCTAACTTTTTTGTAGGAAGGGCATGATCCCCATTGATCTATCAAGTTCATATCTAGGGTTTAAGACCCTCATGGCCAAGAGCACAATCAAGGATTGATCCACAATGTCTCTAAGAATCATATATGAGTCCCATTGATATTTACATTTTATTTTGATCAAGATTTCTTCAAGAGTTTGGAGTTGGTTTGCCTTGGAAACCCTAGTTTGTCTAGGTATCTTGAGTAACTTCTTCAACAAGATTCCTCATCAATAGATCAAATTTCTCAAGGGAAACTTCAAAATTTATCATCTTATGCATATATGATCTACCATGAGCCTAAAAAGTCAAGAGAATTGCATGTTGGTAAGTTGGTTGATGGTGGTTAGCCAGATGAATTCATCTGATCAAAATTGGGTCTCCCTAGACCCTATCTCATACACTTTTCATCATATGAAAATGATTTCGAGATCAAAGTTACTCTAAATGATATTCCAAACAACTTTCATGTTGAGGTATAAAGCTAAGTTTGCTTGGAAAGTCATATTCTATGTTGAAGCATTATAGGTCATTTTGTCTAAACCCTAATTTGAAAGTCAACTTCCCAAGACAATAACTTGATCAATTTTTATGAGATGAAATATTTCCAAGTTTCACAATCAAATTCAAGATGTATAATTCAACTTTTATGTTTGGAGTGATAGCTGAATAAACTTTTATGAGCATGTGATATGAGGATACATTATAGGTCATTTTGGACCAATACCATTGAACAAGTGATTTTCCTTAACTTCAAAAATGCATAACTCACTCATTCTAAATCCAAATGATGTCAAATTTGTTACCAATTTTAAGGTATTTGAAATAGCTACAACTTTTATGAAGACACTTTTCTCATTTAAACCTCACATAAAAAGTTAAGCAAGGTGTAATAATGAAGTATGTGACTTGATACTTAGAAGTTTTTTCAACATGTTGAAATTTCCAAACTTCCACCTTAAAATTCACCATGATACAAGTTACAAATGGAAAAGTGTTAAACATAAGAATTGTTCCTCTTGATCTAAGCTTTCCAAATAGTCCTAATTCATTCATTTTGGACAAGGTTTGATAGGGTTGCGCATGGTGTTAACAAGCCTGCATCAGTTGGCAAAATCAAATCTTCAAATGATCACATAACCTTGCATTGTCATTCAAGCTTGATTCAAACCTCAGTACAGTTGATTTTGGACTTAATTGCATTGCTTCATGGGCCTGTACACGCCAATGCAAGCATGAACATGGCAGTGCTAAATTTGGACAAAATTTCAAGTGTGAAAATAACATTCCATTTTGCTATAAATAGAGACCCTCTGTGCTCATTTCAAAGGATCCTTGCGCGCCAGCTTTGCCTCCATACTTGAAACCCTCACACTTGAAAGGAAAACCTGAGAATTTTCATTTGAAAATTGAGTTTGAATCTCACTGTTTGGAGATTCAAAAACTTCAGGATCCAAAGCTTTGTACCAATCCTAAGCCACTTCTGCAAGCTATTGGAGCAAGATCAAACACAAATTAAAGCAAGAGAGATCAAGTTCTGCACAACATTGAAGGTATTTTCCAAAAAAATTCTTCTCTTCGATTCTCACTCAATTTTAATCAATTCTCTTGGATCTTTGGTTGTCTAAAGTCCTACCAATGTAGGCAAGAAGATTGAGTTGCTTTGAGGTTAAATTGAAGCAACTCAGTTGACACACCTCAAAATTCAACTTCACATATCTCTATATATATTTTGAGTTAGTTAAAATTCAGGTGATATTCGTGATCTACGCCATTTTATCTTTCAGATCATGTCCTCTTTTTTCATTTAAGTCATGGTGATGATTAAACCAGTCCGGCCAGGGTCATCGAAGATGACCGGCCTTTTGCTCCGGCAGTGATGTGGCACGGTTCAGAACCATTGATTTGGTTTAAAATGTTTTAATCATAAGCGTTGGTTTGGATGACCATTGTTGTGGCGCGCTGACTAAAGACCATAGTGGATTGCGCGTTTCAGGCCACTTGATCTGCCACCTCAATAAATGAGGGAGACAACTTCATGAACAAGGCACAGTTGATGCACAAATGAATTAGGGTTTCCTTGGGAAACAAGCCTCAAGCCCTTTGGTTTGTCTTGATCAAATTGATAAATTGAGATACTTGGGAGGCATATATGATGAATGAGAGCTTTGTGAACCATTTTCATGCTTGCTTTCACCTTCACCTGCCCATTCTTTGAGCATAGGGTCTCCTAGGAGCCTTGGATCTTATGATTGCTCAAGATACAAAACAAAAGATGTTAGTGACATATTTTTGTGCTTTTGGTTAGTAAACAAATAAGAAAAGCAATAATATACAATTCAAGCATGCTTGGTGATCTCAAATCAACTCACACAAGTGTTCCCACCCAAAGGTTAGGAGCCAAGATGCTATGATCCTTGAGGCAAGTGTAATGTGCAATGATATGATGCCATGAGGGCTCTTAGGGTCAAAATTAGGGTCTTACACATCTGCACTTTCAATGATTTGGGTGAAGCATTTGTAAAGAAGTACAAGTACAACGTTGATATGGCTCCCGAACGAGATCATTTGAGATCATTATCTCAGAAGGACAAGGAGACATTCAAGGAGTATGCTCAGAGATGGAGAGAACTCGTTGCTCAGATCAACCCTCCTTTATAGGAAAAGGAGATGACTAAAAATTTTCTGAAGACCATTAGCTCATTTTATTATGAGCGGATGATCTCCAGTGCCCCCAGTGATTTTACCGAAATGGTAAACATGGGGATAAGGGTAGAAGAAGGTGTCCGAGAAGGACAATTGTCTAAGGAGGAGGTATTGTCCAATAAGAGGTACGACATCAGTTTTGGTAAGAAGAAGGAAGCAGAAACTAATGCAGTTTCGAATGGGAGGAAAATGAGGCCTTAGCTCAAAAGAAGTCAACCACCCCGTTAACATCATCATCAAGTATCTTCAGTAATTCTTGTATTTTTAGCAAATCAATCAGCACCAGTTAAACAACAACAACGTCAACAACAACAACCACAACAACGAACAAACACCTACAACAACAACAACAATACCAACAATCATCAGCAACATAATTTTGAGAGGAAGAAGGTATCTTTCGACCCTATTCCTATGACGTATGCAGAGTTATATCCGTCATTGGTTCTCAAGAACCTGCTACAACCAAGAAATCCTCCGCAAATCCTTGAACCACTTCCATGGTGGTACAAGCCAGAACTCCGGTGTGATTTTCATCAAGGAGCGCTCGGACATGATATTGAGAACTGTTACCCATTCAAGTATGAAGTTTAGAAGCTGGTAAAAAATGGAATGGTGTCCTTTGAGGACCGTGCACCCAATGTGAAAGCTAACCCATTGCCTGCCCATGGAAATTCATCTGTTAATATGGTGGACGTTTGTCCCGGGGAGTTCAAAGTATTCGACCTCCGATTCATTAGAAGGTCCTTGGTGACAATGCACAAGGATATTTTCTTGGTGAGCGATTGTGAGCATGACCATGATGGTTGTGCTGTCTGTAGTGTTAATTCTCGAGGTTGTGAGATTGTGAAGAGGGACATCCAGCGGTTGATGGATGAAGGCTTGATCCAGATTGTTCAATCCCATCACATAGATAATGATGTCAATGTAATAGTGCCTGTATTCAAGAATCTAGAGAGAATGGTGATTCAGTATGATAGCAGCAACAGTAACAGTATCAGTAAGAGATTGGTATCACCGTTGGTTATACGGTTGGCGGGTGTAGCAGTAAATTCATTATCATCAGGCTATGGATAAGCTAGAGATCAAATAACAAGAGACGCCACCGCGCTTTTATTGTTTCCAAGGGAAAAGGGGAAAAGTACGAACAAAACCCAAAAAGTAAGAAGTTTTCAAATCAAAACTAATAAAATGTCAAAGATTACAGGTAAGGGGGTTGGTTACACAGAGGGAAGGTGTTAGCACCCAAAGTGTCCTAGGCACTCATAGGGAGCCCTTTTTGTGTGCATATGTATTTGGTACAAAGTGATGTTCACAAACAAATAGAATTTGGGGATGAGAAAAGAATTCATTAATTATATTTTGTGTTTGACAAGACCTTTGGTCTTGTGCCTATGTACCAACATAAAAATGAGGGATCAAAACCTCGTAGTTCATGATACAAATTTCAAAGTGGATGCATTGCTTTTAACAAAAATTAAGTTTTAGAGGCGCAAAGGCCTAAAAATGGTTTGAATGAGTTAGTTCTTTTTAGCTTTTTGAAAGTTTAAGTCAAGTATAGTTAAGTTCATTTACAAGTTTGATTTAAGAAAATAAATTTGAAAATGCAATGGCATAAGGCCAAAGTTTCTATCCTTTTGCAAAGTGATCAAAGTTTAGAACAAAATAAGTTCAATCAAAGGAGGTTTTGAAAAAGGAGGGAGATATTTTGAAATTAAAGAAATGGGGAGAAGATGAAGAGACTAATCCTATGTACAAAATTAAAAGTTTAGAGTTGAAAAGATCTGACCAAGTGGGTAGCAATCCAATAGACAAGAATGTCAATAGAAACCCAGAATTCCCTTGGACTTTTAGAATCAAGCAACACACAAATGCACAATTATACTATCTTGAAGAGCAAGGCATCAAAAAAAGATGTCCACATGCAATCTTATCTATTCCATGATCTTCTCCAAATTAGCCCATGTAACAAATGAATTCCACAAGTCACATGTACAAAATAACAACTTCACAATGATCATGTTGCAGATGAACTTAGAGAGATCTTGAATGATGTATCAGATGAAGTCTCAAATTGCAAGCACTTGGTTTCTCAATAAGTTGGCATTGGCCAAGTCCTTTAGCATAGGAATGTTGCCTAAGTTCTAAGTCCATTTGTCCAAGATTAAGCCAACAGTCCACACAAAAGTCTTTCAGGGTTTTTGTTGTTATTATGTACATTAATGGTCAAAGACCACACAAACAAACAAAGTATACACAAAATAGAAATATCACACAATATGGTCCAAGTGGACAAAGTGAAAATTGCATTAACATAAACAATTAGAATGATATGAACAATGGCAAATGTATAAAAGCTAGAATTGAATAGCATTAAAGTAAAGGGCTTGGAATTAAAAGTTAGTAGTTAATATGTTAGAAGTTAGTATTATTTTGCTTTTCATTTTAATACATTCTTTGGAGAACACTCAACCCACTTATCACAAGCATGGATCCTTGAACCAAGAATTCTTCCAAGGGAAGGAAAAAAGGCCAAGTTTCCACACAATACCATGAAAGAGGGGAGACTTACAATCTCACTAACTAGAATGCTTATGCCTTTTATGTCACAAATTTAGCGCTATGTTAAGCAATTGTAATTGGACTTATGTAGAAGTCACAACTATGTGAGGTCGGGCAATAGAATTTTGGTGTTAATGCATGTTAGAGACATAGTATAATGGACTATGCTCATGAAAAATACCACACACAAAAAGAATATGCAAAAGGGGTGGCCTAATCTCATCCATACTTATGTTAATTTTTCAATCAACTAGCCTTAGAATCTTGAGACATCATAGGCCAAATGAAATGAATGAATGAAGAAGGGGAATAAGATGAAATGGGAGGGGAATGGATCAAAACACAAATTGATCAAATGAGGACTTTTACCAAATTAATATCATCCATTAATTTTGGGAGATGGAATGTACATTCCATCAATCCCCTAAATCCAATGATATTAATTTGACAAAGTCAAATCAACCTTGATCAAGGCCCAACAACAAGAGTCAAACACCAAAAACTCATCACAATTGGTCAATAAAATTATTTGGCATTTATTCCAATTAAAAATACTAAAATAATGCATTAAAATTAAATATGGTTTGTCAAATTCCTAAAATCTCATCAAAACACCAAATGAATGGCCATGAGATTTATCATAGGTCAAACAAGGTCAAAGGACCTTGCAGAAAAAATTTCAGATTTTAAAAAGACTTAAAAGTATTTTTAAATAATTAAAAACAAATGAAAAATCAATTAAATCATGAAAAATATTAGTAATGATCCAAAAAATAATTTTAATTCAGAATATGAAAGAGGAAAATATTTGAAATTTTTTGGTGAAACTCTCATATTTTTTGGATCAATATTAAAATTAATATGAATTAATGAAAATAAAAGGAATAAAAGAAAATCAGAAAATAACCAAAAAACGTAAGCCACTTGATCTCCCTCATTAATTGAGGTGGCAGATCAAGTGGCCACCAGCGCGCGTTCCATTGTGGTCTTGAGTCAATGCGCCACGGGAAAGGTAATTATAATGCACGCTTGTGATTAAAACAGTTCAAATGAGATCAATGGCTCAGAACCAAGCCAGCACATCACCGACGTCCAAAGACCGGTCGTCTTCTCCAGCGACCCTGGTCAGACTGGTTCACTCATCACCATTCAAAAAATGAAAAAGGAGGACATGATATGAAAGAAAAAATGGCGTAGAGCACGAATCTGACCTCAATTCATCCTAACTCCAAGTATATTGAGAGATACATGGAGTTGAAATTTGAGGTACATGAACTGAATTGCTTCGATTTAGCCTCAAAGCAACTCAATCTTCTTGCCTACATTGGTAGGATTTCAAACAAACAAAGAATCAAGATAATTGAGCAAGATTGAGAGAGAATCGAAGAGATGAAAAATTCTGAAAAATACCTTCAATGTAGGTCTGGATTCAACTGTTCTTGCCTTGGCTCGTGCTAGATCTCACTCAGAATGCTTGCGGAAGTAGAATGGAATGCTCAAAATGTTGTGGATCCCTGGAGTTTTGAATCTCAAAACAGTGAGAATTCAAACTCAATTTCAAATGAAATTCTCAGGATTATCCTCTCAAATGGAAGGGTTAGAGGTTTGGGATCAAAGCTGGCACGAATGTGTATGAAATTCTGAGCATATGGGGCTCTATTGATAGCCTATCCAATTGATATTTCCACACTTGAAGTGAACTTCCAAAATTAGCAATGTGTGATGCATGAGTGCATGGGCATGCACAGGCCCATGAAATCACTCCATCTGATCCATAATTGAGTGTAAGCAAGGATGAAGTCATGTTGGAATTCTAGGCATTTGTGCATGGATGTTTGAAGTTCAATCTTGCCAAATGATGATGCAATGTTCAAGCCATGCGCATCCTATGCAATTCTTGTCCAAAATGGATGAATTTGGACTTTTTAGAAAGGTGAGATCAAAAGGAACAACTTTCATGTTCAACACTTTTTCATTTGGATCTGGTATCATGATGAAGTTTGAGGTGGAAGTTTGGAAATTTTTAACATATCAAAATTTCTCTAAGTGCCAAGCCATATGTCTCAATATTCCACCTTGCTTAACTTTTTATGTGAGCTTCAAATGGGAAAAGTGTCTTCACCAAAGTTGTATATATTTCAAAGAACTTCAAAATGGTAACCAATTTCATGTCATTCGAATTTGAAATGATAGAGTTATGCATTTTTGAAGTTTGGAAAAATCACTTGTTCAATGGTATAGGTCAAAAGTGACCTATAATGTAGGCTCATGTCACATGCTCATAAAAGTTGAATTAGCTCTCACTCCAAACATCAAAGTTAAATTAGACATATTGAATTTTATTGTGCAACTTGGAAATATTTAATCTCATAAAAATTGAGCAAGTTATGGCCTTGGGAATTTGACTTTCAAATTAGGGTTTAGACAAAATGACCTATAATGTTTCAACACAGAAAATGATTTTCCAAGCAAAACTAGCTCTAGGTCTCAACATGAAAGTTGTTTGGAATGTAATTTAGAGTAAGGTTTCTCTTGGAATCATTTTCATATGGTGAAAATTGTAGGATATAGGGTCTAGGGAGACCCAGTTTTGATCAAATGAATTCATCTGGCCAACCACCATTAACCAACTTGCTAACCTTCAATTATCTTGACTTTATAGGCTCATGGTAGATAATGTATGCATAAGATAATGAATTTTGAAGTGTCCCTTAATAAATTTGATCAATTGGTGAGATAGCTTGTTGGAGGAGTTACTCAAGATACCCAGTCAAACTAGGGTTTTCAAGGAAAATCACCCTCAAACTCTTGAAGAAAACTTGATCAATATAACATGTAGGAATCAATGGAACTCATATATGATGCTCATAACCATTCTTGGATCAATTCATGGTTGTGCTCTTTCTCATAAGGGTCTCAAACCCTAGATATGAACTTGATAGATCAATGGAGATCATGCCCTACCTATAAAAGAGTTAGGCAAATGCAAAGACATATTTTTTGGTATTTTGGTTAGTAAAATGATAAAATACAAGTATGATACAATCACAAAGTGCTTGGTGATCTCTCCCAAAACAAACCCAATGAAGGAGGGGTAAGGAGGATGCCAAGGTATGATCTCAATGCTAATGCTTAATATGAAATTGCATGAGGGATCTTAGGGTCAAAATTGGAGTCTTACAACTGCCCCTATTTAAGGACATTCAAACTGAGGAGGCGAAGGTTAAAATCTTCATGTCGGTTCAGTAGAATGGGCTTAAATAACAACATATAGAAACAAATTTTGGTCCCTAAGAGACCTCATGACGCATATGATATGAATGCAAAAGTAAATTCTTTGTGGGAAATATTGCCACAAAGGAAAAGAAGTCAGAGAGACCGAAAGTCCGCAGGAGTATAATAAATTCCGTAAGGAAAACTCACTGGGGAGACAGAGACTCTGGGGGATAAAAGGATTTATGCGTAGGCCAGGCTACGACTTAAAACTAATGGGGGACTCAAGGGATTCCATACAACATGGAAAAGACTCAGTCGGGGAATTAACATCTGCAGGGGATACGAGTAAGTCAGGATAAAACTGAAATACTTGAATCATGCAGGGAAAAGCGATTTCACTAAGGAAATGCACACTCAACTCAACTGGGGAGAAATAAACTTCAACACAGGAGGAGCAGAAATCTATTATCTACTACCTGTTACTAGGTAAGGAGATAATAAAGATCTGACAGAGAGAACACCCGTCATCGGTTAGGATGAACATATCAAGGATGACTCGCTGGAAAACAACAGAAGGGAATATTCATTACCAGTTACTGGGTAAGAATAGCCTTGCTGGGGAAACTGCAGAAAATAGGATTTAGAACTACCAGTTACTGGGCAGAAGACCAAGGGTGAGAGTATCCGTCATCGGTTAGGAATAACCTATCAAGGATAAACTCAATAGGGAAGAAAATATGTCATCGGTTAAGATGAACATATCAAGGATAAACTTGCCTGGGATTGTCAAGAAGGATACCCGTCATCGGTTAAGATGAACATATCAAGGATAAACCAACTGAACAAAAAGTAGGAATTACATCTATCAAATGCTGGATAGAATACCGTGAAAGAGAAAATCGGTCACCGGTTAAGATGAACATATGAAGGATAGACTCTGTGAGGAGATAAAATAGGAATTACATCTATCAGTTACTGGATAGAATACCAAGAGAGAGAATTCATCACTGGTTAAAGTGAACATATCAAGGATTAACTCTACGGGGAACAAAAACAGGATTTACAACTACCGGTTACTGGGTAGAAGACCGCAAAGAGAAGGAAACCCGTCATCTGTTAGGATGAACATATCAAGGATTAACTCTCTGGGAAACAAGAATAGAGATTACAACTACTTTTTCACTGGGTAGAATACCGAAAAGAGAATATTCGTCATCGGTTAGGATGAACATATCAAGGATAGACTCAAGCAGGGGAGGGAAAGATATCTGTCACCGGTTAGGGTGAACATATCAAGGATATACTTCCTGGGAAATCAGATCCACTAGGGACTCTACTACTGGGACAACTTTTGTTGGGTATTGGGTAAAAAGCGACAAACTACAAACTAAGAAGAATATTACCAGTTACTGGGCAATAAACTCTTAGGGAACTCAAAGTATCTATCTAGGTAGGAGCTAGAAAGAAACAGTCAATCAAGACTCAACCCAATGAGGACATAACTCTAGGGGAGTGGTTCCATCCAGATAAACAACTGGGGAGGAAACTGAAGTAATAATCATCCACGAGGAAACAACTCAGTGGGGAAAAGGAGAAAGGTTAAAGTCTTCCTAAGGGGCTGACGCTCTACAATTGAGGGAGGACAGACACCAAAATTTGTATGGGGATAGAGTACCGCCATATAGGGAATGAGAATCTCAAACCAACAATTTAATCAGATATGTGAATATGCAAATATGAAATTATATGAATTTATATGTATATGATGATTATGCTGACAAAGACGAACACAAAGGATACAAAGGTGTCGCAAAGAAATTGAATCATCGGTACAATCCTCAGTCAATCCACAAAATATGGAGACAACTGCTGGAGTTCAGAGAGATCAACAATCCGAAAAGGCTCAACCCTAACTGGAGAAAGAGGAGATCTGCTTAGGAAAGAGAAATATCACCGAACCTGTGGGGAATTTTAGGTCAGCACCATAAAAATGGGGAGACAACCCTACAGGGAAAACAAACTACTCAGGAACCAGGAGGAAACTCTGACTGGGAGCGGGTCGACTGGCGATTGGCGGGGAAGCCAATGCGATCTACTGGGGAGATCAATCTTATTCTGCTGGAGATTAAAACAAACAACGACCCTGTTGAGGAATACACAAACTCTGCTGGGGAATATTCACAAAAACCGCTGGGGAGGGAAGAAACTATGTCGGGGGAGACAAGCCGCAGGGTACCTTAATCAACCAACTCAGCTAGGGAAAAGGAATGAGGCTCCACTGGGGAATCAAAAACTCCGCCGAGGAACTGAATCAACATAATCGTCTAGGGATACCCGAAGGGTGAACTGCTTGGGGAACCTCTGATGTTTCGCACTCAAAGACTTGTTATCCATCAGAATGTTGTTGATATTACTATTAATTGCTTTGGAAAATTCTTGCTTTATATATTTTTAAGAAAAAGAGATTTTGATTAAAAAATTTAAATTTTCAAAAAATGATCATAATAAAATTTAAACTATTGGCTGAAATAAATAAGAGTAGAAACAATTGCATAAAAGTTCAACTTTATTTGATAGAATGGTAGTCTGTAAACGACAAGACCCCATAGATTTTTACAAAGTTGAAAATGGTAATTTACATGGAAAAGGGTTACATTGAATACAAATGATCCTTAGTCCTTCTACCAACTCTTGATATCCATTGTGCTCTCGACCGCTGTCGGGATGATGAATTGATGTCAACCCTTATGCTCAATCAAGTCTTCAAAACACTGAAGATCAGTAGAATGCAGTTACTTGCCATAATCCCTATTTTTGCATAAGTTTCCCCAAGGCGGGGTACTCAAATTATCGGGAAATTCTTTCTGTTTTTATGTCTCTAATTTTTGCCTGGATCGCCCTTTCGGGTTTTCAATCCACCGAGACGCTCATTTTTGCCTAAGCCTCCCTTTCGGGTTTTCAACTTAGCGAGTTGTTTTTTTTCTTAGGCGAAGTGATTCTTGACTGCATCTGTGTTCACAGGACGAGTGAACTCTTCACCATCCATAGTTGTAAGAATCAAAGCACCGCCTGAAAAGGCTCTTTTAACAACATGTGGGCCTTCATAATTGGGAGTCCATTTCCCCTAGAATCTGGTTTAAAAGATAGAATCTTCTTGAGCACAAGGTCACCTTCTCTGAACACACGAGGTTTGACCTTCTTATCAAAAGCTTTCTTCATCCTCTGCTGATATAACTGACCATGACACATGGCAGTCAATCTCTTCTCTTCAATCAAATTCAACTGATCAAACCTGGTCTGAAACCATTCATCCTCAGTCAACTTGGCTTCCATGATCATACGCAATGAAGGAATCTCAACCTCTACGGGGAGTACTGCTTCCATACCATACACAAGAGAGAAAGGGGGTTCCCCTGTTGAAGTGCGGATGGATGTGCGATACCCATGCAAAGCAAACGGGAGCATCTCATGCTAATCCTTGTACGTGACAACCATCTTCTGAATAATCTTCTTAATGTTCTTGTTTGCAGCTTCAACAACCCCATTCATCTTAGGTCTGTAGGGAGAAGAATTATGATGTGCAATATTAAAATCTTTGCAAAGAGCTTCCACCATATTATTATTCAAGTTTGATCCATTATCAGTAACGATCATACTTGGCACACCATAACAGCATATGATTTGATTCTTGATAAACCTCACAACAACTTGCTTGGTTACATTTGCATACGATGCTGCTTCAACCCATTTTGTGAAGTAGTCAATTGCCACCATAATGAAACGATGTTCATTCTAAGCTTTGGGTTCAATCATCCCAATCATATCAATTCCCCACATGGAGAAGGGCCATGGGGAAGAAATAACATTTAATAGTGTCGGGGGAACATGAATCTTATCAACATATATTTGACACTTGGGGCATTTCTTCACAAATTTGCAACAGTCGGATTCCATTGTTAGTCAATACTAACCTACTCGCAACATCTTCTTTGTCATTGCATGTCCATTGGAATGAGTACCAAAGGAACCTTCATGCACTTCAGTCATCAACAAGTTTGCTTCATGTCTATCCACGCATCTGAGCAAAACCATGTCGAAGTTTCTCTTGTATAGTATATCACCATTCAAGTAGAAATTATTGGCTAATCTTCTCAAAGTCTTCTTATCTTTCAAAGATGCCCCAGGAGGGTAAATCTGACTTTGGAGGAAACATTTGATGTCGTAATACCACGGCTTCTCGTCTTTGATCTCTTTAACAGCAAACACATGAGCTGGCCTATCAAGACGCACCACAGATAAATTGGGAACTTCATTCCAATATTTCACTACAATCATTGATGCTAACGTTGCAAGAGCATCTACCATCCGGTTTTTATCTCGAGGAATATGATGAAACTCAACCTTTATAAAGAAAGTTGAAATTCTCCTCGCATAATCTCTATACGGCACCAAACCAGGTTGATTCGTCTCCCATTCTCCTATGATTTGATTCACAACCAAAGCTGAATCTCCATAGACATATAAATGCTTGATTCTGAGATCAATGGCATCTTCAAGCCCCATAATGTAAGCTTCATATTCTGCCATATTGTTTGTACACTTGAAAGTAAATCTAGATGTAAATGGTAGATGCGTGCCTTGAGGAGTAATGCTCACTGCTCCAATGCCATTTCCATATTAATTAACAGCTCAATCAAATACCATGCCCCAACGGGAACCAGGTTTTGGCCCTTCTTCAAGCAATGGTTCATCACAATCTTTCATTTTCAAGTATAAAATCTCTTCATTATGGAAGTCATACTGTACTGACTGGTAATCTTCAATCTGTTGGTGAGCCAAATGGTCAGCCAAGATACTACCTTTGATCGCTTTCTGAGATCGGTATTCGATATCATACTATGATAACAACATCTACCAACGGGAAATCCTTCCAGTTAAAGCAGGCTTCTCAAATATATACTTGATTGGATCCACTTTGGATATCAACCAAGTGGTATGATTAAACATATACTGGCGCATACGCTTAGCAACCCAAGCCAATGCGCAACAAGTCTTCTCAAGCATAGAATACCGAGTCTCACAGTCGGTGAACTTCTTACTGAGGTAGTAAATTGCAAATTCTTTCTTTCCATCCTCATCTTGCGGACCAAGAATACAACCCATACTATCTTCGAGCACAGTCAAATACATGATCAACAGTCTTCCTTCCATAGGTGGAGACAAAATCGGAGGCTCAAGCAGATATTCCATGATACTGTTAAAAGATTTCTGGAAGTCTTTGGTCCAATCACAAAACTGATCTTTCCGAAGAAGCTTGAATATAGGCGCACATGTGGCAGTCATGTGGGAAATGAATCTGGAAATATAATTCAAGCGGCCGAGAAAACCTCTGACCTGCTTCTCAGTTTTGGGCGCAGGCATCTCTTGTATTGCTTTGACCTTGGCAGGATCAACTTCAATACCCTTCTCGCTGACAATAAATCCCAACAACTTACCAGAACGAACACCAAAAGTACACTTATTAGGATTCAAGTGGAGTTTATACTTCCTCAAACACTGGAATAGCTTCAACAAATGCTTAACATGTTCCTCTTTGTTAATTGATTTAGCAATCATGTCATCGATATAAACTTCAATCTCTTTATGCATCATATCATGAAAAAGAGTAGTCATTGCTCTTTGGTAAGTTGCACCAGCATTCTTTAGACCGAAAGGCATCACTCTATAACAGAATGTTCCCCAGGGTGTAATGAATGTGGTCTTCTCCATATCTTCGGGTGCCATCTTGATCTGATTATATCCGGAAAATCCATCCATAAACGAAAAGACTTTGAATTTAGCAGTATTGTCTACCAACATATCAATGTGTGGTAGAGGGAAATCATCTTTCGTGACTGGCTTTATTCAAATCTCTGTAGTCAACACACATGCGTACTTTTCCATCTTTCTTCAGAACAGGCACAATATTGGCCACCCATTGCGGATACTCAGCGGTCACAAGGAAATTGGCATCAATATGCTTCTGCACTTACTCTTTGATCTTCACAGCCATATCAGGATGTGTTCTTCTTAACTTCATCTTGACTGGAGGGCATTCTGGCTTCAACGGCAATCTATGCTCCACAATCTTAGAATCCAACCCAGGAATGTCTTGATAGGACCAAGCAAACACATCTGAATACTCTCGAAGAAGATCAATCAACCCCTTCTTGACATCTGGGCACAGTCAAGACCCAATCTTGACTTCCTTCACATCATCCTCGGAACCCAAATTGACTAACTCGACTTGCTCTTCGAACGGATGAATGTTTTTTTCATTTTGCTCAAGAAGACGAGATAATTCATCACTTACTTCTACATCACTTTCCTCCTCGGCCTCAAACACAGGGAATCCAAAATTTGGAGAAGGAGAAGGATCATTATATTCAATGGGGTTAGGAACCAACCTGCATAGTGATTTGATATTTTGATTTTAGAGAAGTGAATTTGTGACCAAAGATTATGCAGATGGACAATTATATTGTTTATTTATGTTTTTTGTGATTAGCATTTTCAAAATAAAACAAAAAGTAAAAACAAACATCATAGATGTGGATGAATAGAATTAATTTTATTGATGATCAATTTGAAAATTCCCAAACAATGTTCACTTCTCCCTTAGGCATAGGAGAAGGATTTTAAAACATATAAAAGCAATTACTTAGATTGATACAAAATAACAGGAATATCAACAACAGTCCAATCATTGCAAGCCTTTCCATGCGTCACAAAATTGGTGCAGTCTTCCTCTTCGTCATCCTCTAGCACAACAACTAAGTGTTGTTCATTGCCATGAATGAACCATCTGCTACAGAAGCTAAGTTACATATCTTCAGACCTTGTAGTTGATGAATCTTTCTGGAACCCCAAACCGGTTCTGCCTTTGTTGTCGGATACCTCTACCATGCGCCCCCACTGATCAACATTACCTTCTTCAACAATCTTCTGAGCATCTTTCAATGAGGACATAGGTGCGCTAACCCTCTTCTCAACAGAAATAGATAAGGCTTGGAACTGAGTTCCAACCTCATCCCTAGCTTCCACATAAGAGAAAGATGGCAAATGGCTAACCAACATCGTCTTCTCTTCACCGACAATCACTAGCTTGCCATTCTTGACAAATTTGAGCTTCTGGTGCAAAATTGAGGTAACTGCTCCTGCCTCGTGGATCCATGGCTTTCCCAACAAGCAACTGTAGGTCGGGTGGATATCCATTACTTGAAAAGTATTTTGAAAATCACTCGGACCTATCTTAACTAGAAGGTCCACCTCACCAATAACCGTTTTGCGCGAACCATCAAAAGCCTTGACAATTACACCGCTATACCTCATAGGCGCTCCTTGGTACGATATCTTTGACAGAGTTGACTTCGGAAGCACATTCAGTGACGACCCGGTGTCAACAAGCACATTTGACAAAGTATCTTCTTTGCAATTCATAAAAATGTGCAAAGCTAAATTATGGTTTCTTCCCTCCTCAGGGAGTTCTTCATCATAGAAGCTAAGATTGTTGCAAGAAATGATGTTAGCCACAATATGATCGAATTGATCCACTGTAACATCATGTTCTACGAAAGCTTGTTCTAGAACTCTTTGTAGTGCTTCTCTATGCGCTTCAGAATTCATGAGTAGAGACAACACTGAGATTTTTGAAGGGGTCTGGAGCAGCTGCTCCACCACATTGAACTCGCTTCTTTTGATTAGTCGGAGTACCTCATCATCATCATTGGCTTTCAAATTGCTGGATTCACCAGACTTATCTTTTGAACAGCCAACTGGGTCTACACTAGGCACTTCCACTTTCTTCCCAACAATTTCTTCCTCTTTATCCTTTGGGAACACCGGCCCAAACACTCGACCACTACGGGACACCTTAGTAACATCAGCAATGCTCACCACTGAACTAGTCGTAGGTAACGGGACCTCTTGACCATCCTTCACCATTGTAGCATTATACTGATACGGCACAACTTTATCAGATGAATACAGGACTAGGCCCGCTAACCGTATTACTAACGGCGATACTGATCTTTGGTTGTTGCTGTTACTGGAGTCATATTGGATTACCAACTTCTCAGGCTGCTTAAAAATAAGCACTATGACATTAACATCGTCATCTGCATGACGGGATTGTACAATTTGGATCATGCCTTCATCCATTAGTCGTTGGATGTCCTTCTTCACAACCTCATAACCCCTTGGGTTAACACTACAAACAGCACAACCATCATGGTCGTGCTCGTATTCACTTACCAAACAAACATCCTTATGCATCTGCACTAAGGACCTCCTAATAAAACGCACATCAAAAACTTTGAATTCTCCAGGACAACCATCCACCATATTCACAGAAGAGTTTCCATGAGCGGGCAAAGGGTTCGCTTTCACATTCGGGCCACGGTCTTCAAAGGACACCATACCACTCTTCATCAATTTCTGAACCTCATACTTGAGCGGATAACAGTTTTCAATATCATGTCCGGGTGCTTCTTGATGAAAAGCACAATGGAGTTCAGGCTTATACCACCAAGGAAGTGGTTCTGGGATCTGGGGTGGGTTTCTTGGTTGGATCAGGTTCTTGAGAATCAAGGACGGATAAAGCTCTGCGTAAGACATAGGAATCGGGTCAAAAGAGACCTTCTTCCTTTCAAAGTTTTGTTGTTGATGATTATTGTTGGTATTGTTGTTGTTGTAGGTGTCCGTTCGTTGTTGCGGTTGTTATTGTTGACGTTGTTGTTGTTGAATTGGTGTTGCTTGTTGATTAGAAAATATCAGAATTACCAAGGATACTTGATGATGATGATGTTGACGGGATGCTGGATTCCTTCTGATCTGAGGCCTCCTCTGCCTCCCACTGCTTACTGCATTCGTCTCATTGTCCTTCTTCTTACCGAAATTGCTACCATATCTCTTGCTTGTTGACGCCTCATCTTTTGACAAACGTCCCTCACAAACTCCTTCCTCAAGCCTCATCCCCATGTTTACCATTTCGGTAAAGTCACTGGGGGCACTAGCAATCATTCGTTCATAGTAAAATGAACTCAAAGTTTTAAAGAAGATCTTTGTCATTTATTTTTCCTCCAAAGGAGGAGTGATATGGGCAACCAACTCCCTCCATCTCTGCGCATACTCTTTAAATGTCTCCTTATCTTTCTGACACATAGACCTCAGCTGGTCTCTATCAGGCGCCATGTCCATGTTGTACTTATACTGCTTGACAAAAGCCTCTCCCAGGTCATTGAAAGTACGAATGCTGGCACTATCCAACCCCATATACCAACAGAGTGCAACACCGGTCAGACTGTCCTGGAAATAATGAATCAACAGTTGATCATTATCGGTATGAGTAGACATCTTGCGAGCATACATCACTAGATGACTGAGCGGACAAGTATTCCTCTTATACTTTTCAAAGTCAGGTACTTTGAACTTCACTGGGATCTTGACGTTGGGCACTAAAAACAACTCAACAGCACTCTTTCCAAACAAATCCTTACCTCTTAGTGTCTTCAATTCCTTGCACAGCTCAAGAAACTGATCCTTCATTTCATCCATTTTCTTGTAGACATCCGGACCCTCAGACAACTCGGAGTGATAAATGGTGTCCTCTACACGAGGTGAGGTATGCACAACGGGAGGTGGCACAGACATGATCGGGCTAGATGTCGGCATGGAAGCAAAGGTAGGCGCAAAGCCTTTAGGCATAAAGTTGGACAGCATTCCCCACGGGAATCCGGCAGGCATAGTAGGGGCAAAATGAGCGGTAGCAGCATGCATGGTAGAGGTAGCCACCTCTGAAATAACCGTCCTCGTAGAAGGAGTTGCAGGTGTCGGAGAAGCTTGACTCTGAGCAGCAAGAACTCACTTCATCATGGTAGTCAGGCGAGCGATTTCGTCCTTCAGCTCTATGCTTTCTTGCTCTAGGTGCTCCATGATTCTCAGATGATTGGCTCGGGTATTGTACCGGTGAGTCAGCTTGGCTGAAGCATAGAAGAAACACCAATCAAACATCTGGGGAAAACCTGCTTATGCACATGATGCATGAAATGCAATGCTTGATTATTTTTATTTTCAAGGGACTTACTATATCATTCGCAAATATATATATATTTAAATGGAAATTGCAACAATTTGGATATGACCAAAAATCTCTTTTTATTTATATAAATTGGAAGGACTACACTGAGTACAATTTCAGAAACCAAATGAAAAATACAAGACAAAAGGAGACTAGTCATCCTAAGGATCCCTAACAACAATGTCAGAAGATTTGGCTGTAGGTGCGTACTTCCTTAGAATGCGACGGATCTCAATCTCAAAAGAAGCCTTCATCTAAGTCTTCCCGAGGACAAGCTGATCAACAATCTTCTTCCAAGCAACGGAAGGCTGAGGTATGCTAGAAGATGAAACCTTTGGCTCTCTCAGTCTCTTTGTCACTCGGTCTTCAAGTATCTCAATAAGTGAATCTTTGTCCTTAGACTCCAACTGCAACTCTTCATGCTTCTTGCTCAAAGCATGAAAACGCTCTTCCCACATATCCTTCTCTTGCTTCATCTTGATGAGCGCGTCTTCCAACTCCTCTACATCTTGGTTAGGGAGAGCTAATGGCTCAACCACAACCATAGACATAGGTCTTTCACAAGGATAAGGCATCTTCAACTCCAAAGCTCTCTTCTTCACCCAAAGAGTGTAAGCTTCCAAAGCTACACAATTGCACGGACCAAGCTCGGATCTTCCCTTCCTATGCACATTATGCCAAGCATGCACAATCTTCTGCTTCAAATGTTGGGGATCTTTACCCTCTTGATAGAAAATACCTTCTAACGACATGTTATTAGGCTTGTCTCTCAAGGGGAACCCAAGTTGACGACGAGCCAAAGTAGGGTTGTAGTTAATTCCTCCTTGTGTACCAATGATAGCCACATTAGAGAATTCACCACAACTATCAATAATCTTCAAACTGCTCAAAGACGAATCATACCAAACTATATCATCATTAGTGAGAGACATAAGTCTCTAAGACCACCTAGACATTGTTTGTTCTCCACAAAAGCAGGTGTCTAAGGCAAGTGCGAAATAAACCACTTGTACAGAAGAGGAATGCAACAGATAATAGTTCCACCACCTTTAGAGTTCCTTAGATGCAAAGAGAAATACATATCACCCAACAAAGTAGGCACAGGATTCCCAATCAAGAAAAGTCTAATGGCGTTAACATCAACAAAACCATCAATGTTAGGGAACAAAGTTATTCCATAAATGAGCAACATAAAGATAGCTTCAAAAGCATCCACACTACCAGCTTGAGAAAAAGCAGTAGCTTCTTTGATGAGGAAAACAGATGGCAACCCAAATAATCCTCCTTTCTTCACCCAATGAGCCTTTATCTCAGACTTCTTCAGGTGAAGAGCTTCAGCAATAATACTAGATCGGGGAATCTCCTCCAATCCACTAAAAGGCACTCTACTAAGAACAGGTATCCTAAAAGATGAGAATACTCCTCCAAGGTAGGTACGAGCTGAAAATATGAGAAAGTGAAACAACGGTAGAGAGGATCATAGAACTGCACTAGCACACTCAAAAGTCCTTCAACCACATCAGCAGACAAGATGGACAAAAGCTTCACATGACGTTGTTTGAAGTCCAAGGGATCTAATACAAAAGATGCTAGCTTCCTTAACTCTTTCAAGTCGGGACATCTAAAACTGTACTTCTTATTGTTCCTTCGTCCACAGTCCATGGTCTGAAATTATTTACAAATGATACCTCAGTTCCTTGAAATTTTCGTGTGATGAATGTTATGATGTACATGAATGCATGAATGCAACAATCACAGATAAGGGATCACACACAAGGCAAACAAAGGTCAAGGTATGAATCAAGTCATTGTCAAGATCAATCATCCATTTTGGTGGATTATGGTTTACACCTTATCAACACCCAAGTTCCATTGATATTGATAAGACTTGATTGGATCAACCAAGAATCAAGGGTTTGTTGTAAGTCATGAGCATGGAGTCTGGGTAAGAACCATCCCAAAGGAGTTAACTAAGGATAAAAACCTGTAGATCATGTTCTAAAAAGTTCCCAGAGTCTTAATTCCATCTATCGGATATTACAGGTTAAGATGACTGACTCGTCGACCCATAATATTCTCAATTGAAACTCGTCTGAGTGTAGTATCGCGTAACAACTATTATCAAGTCTACACTTGAACAATCTCCGCACTACGTCCTAAATAGGCCAAGAGGGGGTAAATGTTCTACGGTCCTCAGCTTCTCAGACACAAATTAGAGATAGTAATGCCTAACCACAAATACTTGTGTGACATTTCCAAATCCAAAAGGGTCTCCACTGAGCAGATGGATCTCAAGCCAACTTGTTAAGGACTACTCCACGCAAGTCGAACATGACTATACCATCCTCCTATCTTAATTGCACTCAAGTTCGGGTAAGAACTTATCTCACCACTCAGAGATCACCAAGCATAACAAGCAGATTATATCAAACATACATATATACATACATCACATATATACAAATATACACACAAAAAGTAGGCTAAACCCACTAGAGAGTACTCCCCAACAGAGTCGCCACTTAATTTTCTGTAGCGGTAAATTCATTATCATCAAGCTATGGATAAGCTAAAGATCAAATGACAAGAGTCGCAATCGCGCTTTTATTGTTTTCAAGGGAAAAGGGAAAAAGTACGAACGAAACCCAAAAAGTAAGAAGTTTTCAAATCAAAACAAATAAAATGTCAGAGATTACAGGTAAGGGGGTTGGTTACACAGAGGGAAGGTGTTAGCACCCAAAGTGTCCTAGGTACTCCTAGGGAGCCCTTTTTGTGTGCATATGTATTTGGTACAAAGTGATGTTTACAAACAAATAGAATAGGGGGGGGGGGGTGAGAAAAGAATTCATTAATTATATTTTTGTGTTTGACAAGACCTTCGGTCTTGTGCCTACGTACCAACATAAAAATGAGGGATTGATCACACTGAAATTTACCTTATTTTCGACTCCGATTTCACATGCATTCTAGTTGTTTTATTATCATTTTGTTGTGTTATTGCTATGTTTTTCTTTGTTTTCAGGTTTTTACTTTAATCGGAGCCCCGATCGAGAAAAGGAGCGAAAAAGAGCCAAAAACCCTAAAATTCAGCATTTTGTTCTTATGGACTACCCAATGGCGGGCGCCACAGACCAAGCCATAACGTGTCCAAGCTCAACTTCCCTCAACTCACACGTTCTCCACTACATCCACTAAGGCGCCTCACTTTGGCCTTGTGGCGGGCGCCACAAGAGGAAAACAGTTTCCCTCCATTTTCAAGTTGAAGGGCATCCAAGTCATTTCCATCTTTTTACTTGCTTATAAATAGAAACTCGATTTCACTTTTACAATCATCCAAACTTAGAGCAGAGGCAAACTCAGAGCAACTTTGTTTCACTTAGGCATATATTCAGTTTTATAAAGTGGTAATCGCTTCGCATTGGAGTGTTACCACAATTGTGTAATCAAGTCTGTGATAGAGTGTGTAATCGAGTTTGGAGCACTTTGGAAGGAAGTTAATCCTGCCGCCATTTTAATTTCCGCATTGCAATTTATTCAACCCTCCGATTGGAGCAGGTTTTTATTACTTGTCTTTATCTTATTTAATTTCCCGCACTCGCTTTTACTTTTATTTATTTCCCGCACTCGCTTTACTTTTATTTATTTCCCGCACTCGCTTTTACTTTTATTTATTTTCCCGCACTCGCTTTACTTTTATTTATTTTCCCGCACTCGCTTTACTTTATTTATTTCCCGCACTCGCCTTTACTTTATTTATTTCTTGCACTCGCTTTTACTTTTATTTACTTTCCGCACTCGCATTACTTTTATTTATTTTAATGCACTTTTACTTTACCATGTCTAGCTAAATTTATAAGGTTAGAATGTAAGGATCGTAATTAAACCAGTAATCCGTATGATTGTTCGTAGAAACACTTAAGGGCTATTTTAACTTTCAACTTAAGTTTTCCCGCACTTCAATTCCGTTGGGTAAGATCGAAAGTCGTCCAACGTCTTTTTAAGCTTAATTATTTTTAACTATTTCAAAAACAGTGAAAGCGCTTTGTCTAGTTCATTAGTAGTTTTTAACATAAAGAAGAAAAGAGATTTTAAAACTATTTTCGGACGCGTTTATAAGTTTAGAGTCTGGTTCGTGAGAACCTCTTTTGGTTAAGAAATCCAAGTTATAATACTTTTCAACTTAGTCAAGATACTATATTTCTTAAAAATAGGTTTACTACTCTAACGCAATGCGCGCCTTTTTATAAGTGACAATAAGAGGGTTTGATTAGGGAGTACAACTCGGTTCTGAATACGCGAAAGCGACAGTTCCTGTTAAATTAGTTCTTTTCAAAGTAGGAAACATTGCCCATGAGTAGCTCTATTAGCAAGTACTTGGATTATCCATTGATTACGTGAATTACATTCGACCCTGTCTTTATTAATTAAATTTATTTCAATACTTTACTTTTCATTGCACACTCTAAAAAAACACCTATTTTGATTGCCTTTGATAAACACCATAACGACAAATAACGATAGATTGACACTTGGTCTTTGTGGATTCGATAATCTTTTATATTACTCTGACGCGTTCGTATACTTGCGAAAAGCACGCATCAGGGATCAAAACCTCGTAGTTCGTGATACAAATTTCAAAGTGGGTGCATTGCTTTTAACAAAAATTAAGTTTGAGAGGCACGAAGGCCTAAAAATGGTTTGAATGAGTTAGTTCTTTTTAGCTTTTTGAAAGTTTAAGTCAAGTATAGTTAAGTTCATTTACAAGTTTGATTTAAGAAAAGAATTTTGAAAATGCAATGGCATAAGGCCACAGTTTCTATCCTTTTGCAAAGTGGTCAAAGTTTAGAACAAAATAAGTTCAATTAAAGAAGGTTTTAAAAAAGGAGGGAGATATTTTGAAATTAAAGAAATGGGGATAAGATGAAGAGACTAATCCTATGTACAAAATTAAAAGTTGAGAGTTGAAAAGATCTGACCAAGTGGGGAGCAATCCAATAGACAAGAATGTCAATAGAAACCCAGAATTCCCTTGGACTTTTAGAATCAAGCAACACACAAATGCACAATTATACTATCTTTAAGAGAAAGGCATCAAATAAAGATGGCCACATCCAATCTTATCCATTCCATGATCTTCTCCAAATTAGCCCATGTAACAGATGAAGTCCACAAGTCACAGGTTCAAAATAACAGCTTCACAATGATCATGTTGCAGATGAACTCAGAGAGATCTTGAATGATATATCAGATGAAGTCTCAAATTGCAAGCACTTGGTTTCTCAATAATTTGACATTGGCCAAGTCCTTTAGCATAGGAATGTTGCCTAAGTTCTAAGTCCATTTGTCCAAGATCAAGCCAACAGTCCACACAAAAGTTTTTTTCGGGTTTTTGTTGTTATTATGTACATTAATGGTCAAAGACCATACAAACAAACAAAGTATACACAAAATAGAAATATCACACAATATGGTCCTAGTGGACAAAGTGAAAATTGCATTAACATAAACAATTAGAATGATATGAACAATGGCAAATGTATAAAAGCTAGAATTGAATGGCATTAAAGTAAAGGGCTTGAAATTAAAAGTTAGTAGTTACTAGGTTAGAAGTTAGTATTTTTTTGCTTTTCATTATTAGACATTCTTTGGAGAACACTCAACCCACTTATCACAAGCATGGATCCTTGAACCAAGACATCTTCCAAAGGAAGGAAAAAAGGCCAAGTTTCCACACAATACCATGAAAGAGGGGAGACTTACAATATCACTGACTAGAATGCTTATGCCTTTTATGTCACAAATTTAGCGCTATGTTAAGCAATCGTAATTGGACTTACGTAGAAGTCATAACTATTTGATGTCGGGCAATAGAATTTTGGTGTTAATGGATGTTAGAGACATAGTATAATGGACTATGCTCATGAAACATACCACACACAAAAAGAATATGCAAAAGGGGTGGCCTAATCTTATCCATACTTATGTTTATTTTTCAATCAACTAGCCTTAGGATCTTGAGACATCATAGGCCAAATGAAATGAATGAATGAAGAAGGGGAATGAGATGAAATGGGAGGGGAATGGATCAAAACACAAATTGATCAAAGGAGAACTTTTACCAAATTATTATCATCCATTCATTTTGGGAGATGGAATATACATTCCATCAATCCCCTAAATCCAATGATATTAATTTGACAAAGTCAAATCAATCCTGATCAAGGCCCAACAACAAAAGTCAAACACCAAAAAGTCATCACAATTGGTCAACAAAATTATTTGGCATTTATTCCAATTAAAAATACTAAAATAATGCATTAAAATTAAATATGGTTTGTCAAATTCCTAAAATCTCATCAAAACACCAAATAAATGGCCATGAGATTTATCATAGGTCAAAGGACCTTGGAGAAAAAATTTCAGATTTTTAAAAGACTTAAAAGTATTTTTAAATAATTAAAAACAAATGAAAAATCATTTAAATCATGAAAAATATTAATAATGATCCAAAAAATAATTTTAATTCAGAATATGAAAGAGGAAATGATTTGAAATTTTTTGGTGAAACTCTCATATTTTTTGGATCAAAATTAAAAATTAATATGAATTAATGAAATTAATAGGAATAAAAGAAAATCAAAAAAATTACCAAAAAACGTGAGCCACTTGATCTCCCTCATTAATTGAGGTGGCAGATCAAGTGGCCACCAGCGCGCGTTCCATTGTGGTCTTGATTCAATGCGCCACAGGAAAGGTAATTACAATGCACGCTCGTGATTAAAACAATTCAAATGAGATCAATGGCTCAGAACCAAGCCAGCACATCACCGGCGTCTAAAGGTCGGTCGTCTTCTCCGGCGACCCTGGCCGGACTGGTTCACTCATCACCATTCAAAAAATTAAAAAGGAGGACATGATCTGAAAGCAAAAATGGCGTAGTGCACGAATCTGACCTCAATTCATCCTAACTCCAAGTATATTGAGAGATATATGGAGTTGAAATTTGAGGTACATGAACTGAGTTGCTTCGATTTGGCCTCAAAGCAACTCAATCTTCTTGCCTATATTGGTAGGACTTCAGACAACCAAAGAATCAAGAGAATTGAGAAAGATTGAGAGAGAATCGAAGAGATGAAAAATTCTAAAAAATACCTTCAATGTAGGTCTGAATTCAACTGTTCTTGCCTTGGCTCGTACTTGATCTCACTCAGAATGCTTGCGGAAGTAGAATGGAATGCATAAAAGGTCTTGGATCCCTGGAGTTTTGAATCTAAAAACAGTGAGAATTCAAACTCAATTTCAAATGAAATTCTCAGGATTATCCTCTCAAATGGAAGGGTTAGAGGTTTGGGATCAAAGCTGGCGCGAATTGTGTGAAATTATGAGCATATGGAGCTCTATTTATAGCCTATCCAATTGATATTTGCACACTTGAAGTGAACTTCCAAAATTAGCAATGTGTGATGCATGAGTGCATGGGCGTGTACAGGCCCATGAAATCACTCTATCTAATCCATAATTGAGTGTAAGCAAGGCTGAAGTCATGTCAGAATGCTAGGCAATTGTGCATGGATGTTTGAAGTTCAATCTTGCCAAATGATAATGCAATGTTCAAGCCATGCACAGCCTATTCAATTCTTGTGCAAAATGGATGAATTTGGACTTTTTAGAAAGGTGAGATCAAGAGGAACAACTTTCATGTTCAACACTTTTTCATTTGGAGATGGTATCATGATGAAGTTTGAGGTAGAAGTTTGGAAATTTTTAACATATCAAATTTTTTCTAAGTGTGAAGCCATATGTCTAAATATTCAACCTTGCTTAACTTTTTATGTGAGCTTCAAATGGGAAACATGGCTTCATCAAAGTTGTAGTTCTTTCAAATACCTTAAAAATGGTCACCAATTTCATGTCATGTGGATTTGAAATGATAGAGTTATGCATTTTTGAAGTTTGAAAAAATCACTTGTTCAACGGTATAGGTCAAAAGTGACCTATAATGTAGCCTCATATCACATGCTCATAAAAGTTGAATTAGATATCACTACAAACATCAAAGTTGAAGTAGACATCTTGAATTTGATTGTTCAACTTGGAAATCTTTCATCTCATAACAATTGAGCAAGTTATGGCCTTGGGAAGTTGACTTTCAAATTAGGGTTTAGACAAAATGACCTATAATGTTTCAACATAGAAAATCATCTTACAAGTAAAACTAGATCTAGGTATCAAAATGAAAGTTGATTGGAATGTAATTTAGAGTTAGTTTTCTCTTGGAATAATTTTCATATGGTGAAAATTGTAGGAGATAGGGTCTAGGGAGACCCAGTTTTGATTAGATGAATTCATCTGGCCAACCACCATCAACCAACTTGCTAACCTTCAATTCTCTTGACTTTCTAGGCTCATGCTATATCATATATGCATAAGATGATGAATTTTGAAGTGTCCCTTAATAAATTTGATCAATTGGTGAGATAGCTTATTGGAGAAGTTACTCAAGATACCCAGTCAAACTAGGGTTTCCAAGGCAAAGCACCCTCAAACTCTTGAAGAAAACTTGATCAATATAACATGTAGGAATCAATGGAACTCATATATGATGATCATAACCATTCTTGGATCAATTCATGGTTGTTCTCTTTCTCATGAGGGTCTCAAACCCTAGATATGAACTTGATAGATCAATGGAGATCATGCCCTACCTACAAAAGAGTTAGGAAAATGGAAAGACATATTTTTTGGTATTTTGATTAGTAAAATGATAAAATAAAAGTATGATACAATCACAAAGTGCTTGGTGATCTCTCCCAAAACAAACCCAATGAAGGAGGGGTAAGGAGGATGCCAAGGTATGATCCCAATGTTAATGCTTAAGATGAAATTGCATGAGGGATCTTAGGGTCAAATTTGGGGTCTTACAGCGGGTCCAGTCCCGTACGCATCCAATAAAGAGGTTCCTTATCAGTACAATGCAACTATGGTGAAGGATGGTCAAGAGGTTCCGTTACCTACGACCAGTTCTGTCGTAAGCATTGCTGATGTTACAAAGGTGACCCGCAGTGGTCGAGTGTTTGGGTCGGTGTTCCCAAAAGATGTAGAAGATGGTTCAGTTGGTAAGAAAGTAGAAGTGCTTGCAGTAGATCCAGTTAGTGCTCCAAAGTGTCAGTCTGGTGAATCCAACAATTTGAAGACTAACAATGATGATGAGGTACTTCGGTTGATAAAGAAGAGTGAGTTCAATATGGTGGAGCAGCTGCTCCAAACCCCCTCAAAAATTTCAGTATTGTCTTTGCTTATGAATTCAGAAGTGCACAGAGAAGCACTGCAAAGAGTTCTTGAGCAAGCTTTCATGGAACATGATGTTACGATGGATCAATTTGATCATATTGTAGCTAACATCACTTCCTACAATAATCTTAGCTTTTGTGATGAGGAACTCCCTGAGGAGGGTAGGAATCATAACTTGGCTTTGCATATCTCCATGAACTGCAAAGATGACGCTTTATCCAATATGCTAGTGTAAGACCCCAATTTTGTCCCTAAGATCCCTCATGGCATCATATCATAACATTGCATTGCCTCAAGGATCATTGGACACCTTGCTTCCTTCCCTGTGGGTGGGATCTTTCTTGAGAGTGGTTCTTGATCACCAAGCATTGCTTGCATTTGTATGTCATTGCTTTTCTTTTAATCACTAACCAAAAATGTACAAAAATATGTCATTAACCTTTGTTACTTGCAGCTTAAGCAGTCAACAGATCAGGGCATTCAAGTGAATCCTTTGTGCAAGAGATGAGGTTTTCCTTGAGATATGGATCATGTGATCATTATTTAGAGCTTATGTTAGCTAGAGGTTCATTTTGGAGCAAATTCCCTAAGTGGTTGAGGCCCAAGTTCATCAGAACATTTTCAGGTCATCTAAAGGCCTATGCCAGTCAACTGAAAAGTCAACTGTGGGTTTTGAATTGAGAAATTGAGTTTCTTCATCCCATTCATGTTCAAACCATGCTTATTCATCATGACAAACATCTACATTGAAGAACTTGAGGTCAAGTCAAAAGTTTCTCAAAATGGAAAGTGACCTATAATTTCAAGTTTCCAAAAATGGAAAGTTTTTGGACCAACTTCAACTCAACTTTACAACATCAAAGAAGCTTCAAATGAAATTTTGTCTAACATGAAATTTGAAGATCTCTCTCTCTCTCCCATTTCCAAAAAGTCCAAGATCATGAGCATCTGATGAATGGTTGAGGAGATATGATCAAATCATTGCCAATTGTGCATGGGACTTCAAAAGGCCATAACTTTTGAACCAAAACTCCAAATTGAGTGCTCCTTTTTGCATAATTCTTCTCATGACATGAACTTTCCAAATCATTCATCACATGATCATTTGTTCTTTCATGCCCATTTTGGAGGGAATTTTACAAATTCAAAATTGGTGCATTGTATGGACAAAATACCATTGCCATTGTGTTCATAAAATGATTTTGAGTGAATTTGACCATGTACATGGTACTGTTCACGTTTGCATTTGCCATGCACCACACAAATTGTCATTTTGCTCATGTACCTTATTTTTGCTAATTCCAAATTAACCAATGCTAATTAACATTTTCAGTAGGATTAACATGTCATATAAATACATAAGCATAACAGAATTTCAGAGGATTCACCATTTCTAGATCTAAAATCAACTTCCCTCCAAAATTTTCTCCCAATTGAAATTCAAAATTCTTCCACATAACATTGAGTTTTTCTTCCATATTCTTGTTCTGTGATATTGATTTGGTGTAGATCAAGCCTTGGATCAGTGAATTCGAGCAGAAATTAAGCATACCAAGCTCAAGAACACAAGCATGGAAGTTCAAATCTGAGCTGGATCTAGGTCGTGCCAAGCCTTAATTATTGCACAAAGCTTCAAGTTATCATCTCAGGAGTTGAATTGGATCATTTGAAGCCTTGAATCGTGCATTTTCAGGAACTGCTCTTCAAGAGGTTAAGTTTTCGAACCTCATAATTCTTCAATCCATTGACATGTTTAAGTAGATCTTCTCTTGCTGATCAATCTGATATAAAATTCATGTGATTTGGTTGAGAAATGGATGAGATATAGTGAATTAAAGTTTGACATGTCAAAATGTTTTGCATCGATTCTCTTAATCCATGGCTTGTTTTGATGAAATGATGCTCGATCCGTAACCTACATAGCAAGAGCTTTCGATTGATACCATTTTTAGCGAATTCTGGAAAAAAAATTGTATGCAGTCACTGTTCACTCCGCCGTCTTCGCGAGGAAGACGGTTGTTTCTTCCCTGCCTGGCCGTGTGAACCACCGTCTGGTTCAGGCCTTGATGGCGCTAGGGCTTTGTCCCTGTAGATGCCATGTGAGCGTCCTCGTGGATATTTGATTGGCCTAGCTTCTTTTGACTAGCGCCACATATGTGTTTGACCTTGACTGGACACACCAGCGTGCTTTAATGAAACTCAGCATTTTGATACGCACACGGTTCGATTCTGGCCGGCAACATCATTTTCAAATTAATTTCCATTTTACCTTTTCCCTCCATAATTGCCTATGCATGATCATTTCCATTTCAAATATTTTTGCCAACTTCAAAAAATCATATCAAATTGGAAAATGATCCAATTAATTCCAGGTTTTTTGCTACATGATCCCTGAAATGTCTAGAATTTTATGGTGTTGATTTTATGATTTTACCATTTCTGGATTTTGAATTGTGGCTGATTATGTGAACATGTATGCTTTTGTGACATTGCTTCATTCTTTCTATCATGAAATGCTCAATAATGATCCAATTGCCATGAAGTTTTACACACTGATTCCCAACATGTTGCTTGATGTTTGAGGCTTGACTGTGCATTTTTACCATTTTTCATCTCTGTTTTAGACACATAGACATTGTTGTGTAACATTTGGTGTCACATTCTTGGTCTCATACTTGTGCATTTTTATTTCTAGGTCAATTGGATTCTGTTGATTCTGATTTTTGGCATGATGATTGTATTGGACATGTTGTATGCACATAAAAATTTCCAGAATTGTTTGACTCATTTCTGTTTTGATATGGAATTTTGATTCTTAATGATCATTTGAATGCTTTGAAATTGTCTTTGCCATAGCTTGCTCATGAATTGACTTTGCTTGATGATTTTGATTTGGTCCTTTTTAGGACATGTTCATGATTGATTAAATGAGCTTTATGTGGAGTTTTAGATTCTGTTTTGGCTTTTAGCTTCACTTTTGACCCTAGGTTTTGCCCTAGGGGTTTGAACTCACAATTTGAGCTTTGCATTTCAGGTTTCAAGCAATTAGCCACATTGGTTGATATGATCTCATCACTTGAGATACAAGTTATGTTGGTTGACTAACCTTGCTGTTTTGTAGGTCTTTTGGATGGTGAATCAATTTAGTTTGCTTACATCTTATGCTTTGCACCATTGTTGTCTGATGATTGGTTGTCTGACTGTTGTTTGTTGATTGTTTGTCTGAATGTGAATATTGACTTGTTTGATTTTCTTACAAGTACTTTAGTAGCTTTAACTCATTACTTGAGTTGCTTTGCTTGTGGTTGGCATACCACTTAGGTAAATTCCTATTCTCCATGTAGTCTGGAAGACCTATCATCTTATTTTGGCAGGCACCTGTCTGAAGCCTTCCTTAAGAGGCCATGTTTTTGTTTGTTTAATTTTGTGCTAAAGACCTCAATGAGGCATGGTTACATAAAGACCTCCTAAGTGAAGAGGCATTGGAAGATAAAAGGGATGTTCAATCCATCCCCTGCTATTCAGTTGAGTCCTTCATCTTGCTCACGCTGTGTGTTGACGCATTTTGAATAAAAACCCAAAATCTTGTACATATAGTCAGTCATTGTGGAATAGAGTTCCTCATTCTGGACTCCCACGCATTCTTTGATTCAAGCTCACCCTGGCCCGGGTTAAGAGCTGTGAGGCATAACCCTCATCTCCCATTTCATCTGCTCACCCTAACTCTCAATGTTAGAGGTTAAGAGCCTGACCACCCATTCCAGTATTTGGCTTGTTTGTCAAGGTTGATATGACCCCTTGACTAAAGCCCAACCTCGCTTGAGCGTTTTGGTTGTGTATAGTGTGTGATAATTGACTACTTGTTTGCTTATTTGTCCATCTGTGCATAATTGTTTGTGTGTGCCTCTGTGCATTATTTTCATCTTTGAGCATTAATTGTATATCATTTCATGATCATTGTTCATACTTCGTGACATTTTGTTTTGTCCATTGAGGAGTCAATTGTAAGTCCAGCTATTGGCATTTGTTTCCTGTGATCTGGTAGGAGTTGGAACTAAGACCATTGATTGGCATTCCATTTCCTTGGAGTCGAGTGTAAGACCATTTATTGGCAACTTGCTTCCTCTTGCTTATTGCATTTGTTTTCTTTGCTTTGTGAGGCTAGTGTAAGTCCATTGATTGGTATCTGGTTTCCATGTTTTCTTTGCTTTGTGAGGCTAGTGTAATTCCATTGATTGGCATCTGGTTTCCATCTTTGTTTTGTGAGTCTAGTGTAAGTCCATTGATTGGCATCTGGTTTCCATTTATTTTGGCTATTTCTGATACATTGTTTATCTGTTATCTGCTTTGTGTTGCCTTTTCCAAAGGAATCACTTGGATCATTTACATATGATCTCAAGAGAGGAACTCCTAAGAAGTTTTGCTCTTCACTTCCCCACCTTTTGTTTCCTTACAACCTCCACTTGCATTTATAACCCAAACTAGAAAAATTTTGTGCAAACATTCTCACTTGTTTTCAAAACTAGAAACCTATGCCTTATGCCTTTGATTTTCAAACTTCATTTTTATAATACTTCTTGTGAATTAAATTCTAATCATAGTTTGACTTTTTTTGTGAATAATTCTAATTGACTAATTCCACTCATTCAATTGTTTTGTGGCTTTGTCCATTTTTTGATAAGTTTTCATACATTAGCCATAGATCTCAATTATCTTAGTGGTTGATGTGAATCTCACCTTTTGTCCTTAGTGATTGAATTGTAAGACTTCCTTGCTTATTATAGGGCATAATCCCTCACTAGCAAGTTGAAGTTGTTCTCACATGGTGGACTTGTGGTTATATAGGTTGAGTTTTCTCCCGTGGATAATGAAAGACCTTAGGGCTTTTGTTTAAAATCAATCCACTTACTTTTTGGAAATCTTTTAGCCGAACTACGAGGTTTTGATCCTGTAAAGGTACGTAGGCAATGGATTCTTCTCATCCTCCCAATCAATGTTTGCACAAAATAATTTCATAAACAAATAATTTTACAACAAATTATGAAAAGGGTTCCCTAGGAGTACCTAGGATGCATTGGGTGCCTAACACCTTCCCTTTGCATAATTACCCCCTTTTATTAAAAGGGTTCACAAAATAATCTCTGTACCCTTTTATTAGTTTTCTTTGTAAAACTTCTTAGGCTTTTGTTCGCTTTCTAGTCATTCCTTTGGATAAATAGAAGTGCGGTGGCGACTCTATCTTTGTATGCTTTGCTTTTGATTTAGTCAATAAATCATAAAGTGATGAATACACCGCTACATCTAGTTGACACCGGATCCGCGTTGAATGTGCTGCCAAAGTCAACATTATCAAAGTTGTCATATCAAGGAGCGCCTATGAGATATAGTGGTGTAATCGTCAAAGCTTTTGATGGTTCACGCAAGACTGTCATTGGTGAAGTGGACCTTCTAGTGAAGATAGGTCCGAGTGACTTCCAGATTACTTTTCAAGTAATGGATATCCTCCCGGCCTACAGTTGTTTGTTAGGAAGGCCATGGATCCACGAGGCGGGAGCTGTTACCTCCATGTTGCATCAGAAGCTCAAGTTTCTCAAGAATGGGAAGTTAGTCATTGTTGGTGGAGAGAAGGCACTGTTGGTTAGCCACCTATCATCTTTCTCTTATGCTGAAAATGAGGATGAGGTTGGAACTCCGTTCCAAGCCTTGTTTATTGCTGCTGAAAATAGAGTTGGAGAGCCTATGTCCTCATTCAAAGATGCAAGGAAAATTGTTGAAGAAGGAATTGTTAATCAGTGGGGATGAGTGGTAGAGGTCTCCGATAACAAGAATAGAACTGGTCTGGGTTTTCAACAAGGTCCGTCAGCTGCTAGATCAGAGGATATGCAAATCAGCTTCCGTAACGGAGGGTTCATTCATGGCAATGAATAACACTTAGCTGTTGTGCTAGAGGATGACGAAGAGGAAGATTGCACCAATTTTGTGACGCATGGAAAGGCTTGAAACAATTGGATTGCTGTTGATATTCCTGTTATTATGCATCGATCTAAGTAATTGCTTTTATTTGTTTTCAAAAATCCTTCTCATATGCCTAAGGGAGAAGTGAACATTGTTTGGGCATTTCAAATTGATCATTAATAAAGTATAATTCTATTCATCCATATCTATGATGTTTTGTTTTACTTTTTGCTTTATTCTGAAAATGATAATCACAAAAAAACATAAATAAATAATATAATTGTCCATCTGCATAATATTTGATCACAAATTCCATTCTCTAAAATCAAAATATCAAATTATTATGCAGGTTGGTTTCTAACCCCATTGAATATAATGATCCTTCTCCTTCTCCAAATTTTGAATTCCCTGTGTTTGAGGCTGAGGAGGAAAGTGACGAAGAAGTGAGTGATGAATTGTCTCGTCTTCTTAAGCATGAATGAAAAATCATTCAGCCATTCGAAGAGCAGATTGAGCTAGTCAACTTGGGTTCCAAGGATGATGTGAAGGAAGACAAGATTGGGTCTCGGTTGTGTCCAGATGTTAAGAAGGGGTTGATTGATCTTCTTTGAGGTTATTTAGATATGTTAGCTTGGTCCTATCAAGACATGCCTGGTTTGGATTCTTAGATTATGGAGCATAGATTATCGTTGAAGCCAGAATGCCCGCCAGTCAAGCAGAAGTTGAGAAGAACGCATCCTGATATGGTAGTGAAGATCAAAGAAGAAGTGCAGAAGCAAATTGATGTCGGTTTCCTTGTGACCACTGAGTATCGGCAATGGGTGGCCAATATTGTGCTTGTACCTAAGAAGGATGGGAAAGTCTGCATGTGTGTTGATTATAGAGATTTGAATAAAGCCAGTCCGAAAGATGATTTCCCTCTTCCACACATTGATATGTTTGTAGACAATACTGCTAAATTCAAAGTCTTTTCGTTTATGGACGGATTTTCTGGAAATAATCAAATCAAGATGGCACCCGAAGATATGGAGAAGACCACATTCATTACACCCTGGGGAACATTCTGTTATAGAGTGATACCTTTTGGTTTGAAGAATATTGGTGCAACTTACCAGAGAGCAATGACTACTCTTTTTCATGATATGATTCATAAAGAGATTGAAGTCTATGTTGATGACATGGTTGCTAAATCAATTAATAAAGAGGAACATGTTGAGCATTTGTTGAAGCTATTCCAGCGTTTTTGAGGAAGTATAAACTCCACTTGAATCCCAATAAGTGTACATTTGGTGTTCGTTCTGGTAAGTTGTTTGGCTTTATTGTCAGCGAGAAAGGTATTGAAGTTGATCCTGCCAAGGTCAAAGCAATACAAGAGATGCCTGCGCCCAAAACTGAGAAGCAAGTCAGAGGTTTTCTCGGTCATTTGAATTATATCTCAAGATTCATTTCGCACATGATTTCCACATGTGCGCCTATATTCAAGCTTCTTCGAAAAGATCAGTCTTGTAATTGAACCGAGGATTGCCAGAAAGCTTTTGACAATATCAAACAATATTTGCTTGAGCCTCCGATTTTGTCTCCGCCTGTTGAAGGAAGACCATTGATAATGTATTTGACTGTGCTTGAAGATAGTATGTGTTGTGTTCTTGGCCAGCAAAATGAGACTGGAAATAAAGAATTTGCAATTTACTACCTCAGCAAGAAATTCATCGACTATGAGACTCGGTATTCTATGCTAGAGAAGACTTGTTGCGCATTGGCTTAGGCTGCTAAGCGTCTGCGTCAGTATATGTTGAATCATACCACCTGGTTGATATCCAAAATGGATCCAATCAAGTATATATTTGAGAAGCCTGCTTTAACAGGGAGAATTGCTCGTTGGCAGATGTTGTTATCAGAGTATGATATTGAATATCAATCTCATAAAGTGATCAAAGGTAGTATCTTGGCTGACTATTTGGCTCACCAACCGATTGAAGATTACAAACCAGTGCAGTATGATTTTCCTAATGAAGAGATCTTATACTTGAAAATGAAAGATTGTGATGAACCATTGCTTGAAGAAGGGCCAGAACTTGTTCCCAATTGGGGCATGGTATTTGATGGAGCTGTTAATCAGTATGGTAATGGCATTGGGGCAGTGATTATTACTCCTCAAGACACGTATTTTCTATTTACAGCTAGATTTACTTTCAAGTGTACAAACAATATGGCAGAATATGAAGCTTGCATTATGGGGCTTAAAGAGGCCATTGATCTCAGAATCAAGTATTTGGACGTCTACGGAGATTCAGCTTTGGTTGTGAATCAAATCAAAGGTGAATGGGAGACGAATCAACTCGGTTTGATACCATATAGATACTATGCAAGGAGGATTTCAACTTTCTTTAGAAAGGTTGAGTTTCATCATATTCCTCGAGATGAAAATTGGATGGCAGATGCTCTTGCAACAGTGGCGTCAATGATAGTAGTGAAGTATTGGAATGAGGTTCCCAATTTAACTGTGATGCGTCTTGATAGGCCAACTCATGTGTTTGCTGTTGAAGAGATCAAGGACGAGAAGTCGTGGTATTACGACATTAAGTGTTTCCTCCAAAGTCAAATTTACCCGCATGCGGCATCTTTGAAAGATAAGAAGACTTTGAGAAGATTAGCCGGCAACTTGTACCTGAATGGTGATGTTTTGTACAAGAGAAACTTTGATATGGTATTGCTCAGATGCATGGATAGACACAAAGTAAACTTGTTGATGACTGAAGTCCATGAAGGTTCCTTTGGTACTCATTCCAATGGACATGCGATGGCAAAGAAGATGTTGCAAGCAGGTTACTATTGGCTGACAATGGAATCTGACTGTTGCAAGTTTGTGAAGGAATGCCACAAGTGCCAAATATATGCGGATAAGATTCATGTTCCTCCGACACTGTTGAATGTTATTTCTTCCCCATGGCCCTTCTCCATGTGGGGAATCGATATGATTGGCATGATTGAGCCTAAATCTTCGAATGGACATCGTTTCATTTTAGTGGCAATTGACTACTTCACAAAATGGGTCGAAGCGACATCGTATGCGAATGTAACAAAGCAAGTTGTTATAAGATTTATCAAGAATCAAATTATATGTCATTATGGTGTGCCAAGCAAGATCATTACTGATAATGGTTCGAACTTGAACAATAATATGGTGGAAGCTCTTTGTAAAGACTTCAAGATTGCACATCATAATTCTTCTCCCTACATGCCTAAGATGAATGGGGTTGTTGAAGCTGCAAACAAGAACATCAAGAAGATTATTCAGAATATGGTTGTAACATATAAAGATTGGCATGAGATGCTTTCGTTTGCTTTACACGGGTATCGTACGTCCATCCGCACTTCAACAGGGGAAACCCCTTTCTCTCTTGTATATGGCATGGAAGCAGTTCTCCCAGTAGAGGTGGAGATCCCCTCATTGCATGTGCTCATGGATGCCAAGTTGACTGAGGCTGAATGGTGCTAGACCAGGTATGATCAGTTGAATTTGATAGAAGAGAATAGATTGACTACCATGTTTCATGGTCAGTTGTATCAGCAGAGAATGAAGAAAGCTTTTGATAAGAAGGTCAGAACTCGCGTGTTCAAAGAAGGTGATCTTGTGCTCAAAAAGATTCTATCTTTTAAACCAGATTCTAAGGGAAAATGACTCCTAATTATGAAGGCCCATATATTGTTAAGAGAGCCTTTTCAGGCGGTGCTTTGAGCCTTACAACTATGGATGGTGAAGAGTTCACTCATCCTGTGAATGCAGATGCAGTCAAGAAATACTTTGCCTAAAAAGAAAAGAACAGCTCGCTAAGTTGAAAACCCGAAAGGGCGGCTTAGGCAAAAATGAGTGTCTCGGTGGATTGAAAACCCGAAAGGGCGATCCAAGCAAAAATTAGAGACATAAAATAGAAAAGAATTATCCCGATAAATTGAGTACCCTACCTTGGGGAAATTTATGCAAAAGTTAGGGATTATGGAAAGTAACTGCACCCTGCTGATCTTTAGTGTTGAAGTCGTTTTTAGCACAATGGTTGATGGTGATTCATGATGCCCATCAGCAGTCGAGAGCACAGTAGATATCAAGAGTTGGTAGAAGGAGTGGTGATCATTGTATTCAATGTAACCATTTTCCATGAAAATTACCATTTTCAACTTTGTAAAGATCTATGGAGTCTTGTCATTTACAGACTACCATTCCAATAAATAAAGCTGAACTTTTATCCAATTGTTTCCAATCTTATTTATTTCCGCCAAATAGTTTTAAATTTTATTATGATCATTTTTGAAATTAAAGTTTTAAATCAAAATCATTTTTCTTAAACATATAAAAGCATGATTTTTAAGCAATCGATTTCATTTAAAGGAATATCAACAGTGGTTCGAAAGAAGTAAGCCCTAAATGTGGAGCATTATTGGTTCTCCCTAAGCAGTAGGCACATTTCTCTTTCGTCACCGGAAGTATAGATGCAGCGCTCAGTAGTTGTTGATTTCCCCGAGCAGTTTTTGTTCACTATTTCCCTAGTGGAGTAGCTAGCTGAGTTGATTGATCGATCCCCCTGTGGAATTTAGTATGCATTCCTCGACCGACTTTTGGTCTCCAGCAAAGTAATAACAGAGTCCTCAGCAGTTCACTTCGGTTTCCCTACCAATCACCGTCAGATTCGCTCTCAGTCAGAGTTTCCTAATGGTTCCTGAGCAGTTATTTATGTTTATCCTTTGCATGGTTGTCTCCCATTTGATATGGTGTTGACCTAAAATTCCCGGCAGAGTTGGTAGCAATTTTCCTCAGTAGATCTCCTCCTTCCCCATATAGGGTTGAGCCTTTGGGATGTTGATCTCTCTTTCCTCCAATAGTTGTCTCCCTTTTTGTGGATTGACCAAAAATTGTATCGATGATTCAAATCTTCTACACCTTTCTATCCTTTGCGATCGTTTTGTCAGCATAATCATCATATATACATATACATATACATATACATATACATATACATATACATATACATATACATATACATATACATATACATATACACTCATATAATCTCATTATTGCATCATCATAATTATTTATTCATTCTTTTCCTCTGTTATGGCGGTACTTTATCCCCATATGAATTGGATGTTTGTCCTCTTTTTTTAATTGTAGAATGCCAGCCCCCCTAAGCAGAAAGACTTTAACCTTTCTCCTTTCCCCACCGAGTTATTTCCTCGTGGATGATTATTGTTTCAGTTTCCTCCCTAGTTGTTTATCTGGATGGAATCACTTGAGTTATATCCTCATTGGGTTGAGTCTGATTGACCGTTTCTTTCTAGATCTTACCTAGATAGATGCTTTGGGTCCCCTAAGAGTTTATTACCCAGTAACTGATAATATTCTTCTTAGTTTGCAGTTGATACCCTTTTTTCTCCCCAGCGGATTCATTTTTTATGTTTCCCCAGGAAGTATATCCTTGATATGTTCACCCCAACCAGTGACGGATATTTTCTTCCCCTGTTTGAGCTTATCCTTAATATGTTTATCCTAACCGATGAAGGATACTCTCATCTTTGGTATTCTACCCAGTAAAAAGGTAGTTGTAATCCCTATTTTGTTCCCTAGAGAGTTAATCTTTGATATGTTCATCTTAATCGATGACGCGTTTCCTTCTCTTTGCGGTCTTCTGCCCAGTAATCGGTAGTTGTAAATCCTGCTTTTCACTTCCCTTGCAGAGCTTATCCTTGATATGTTCACTTTAACTGGTGACATATATTCTCTTTGGTATTCTATCCAGTAACTGATAGATGTAATTCCTATCTTTTCCTCGCAGAGTCTATCCTTGATATGTTCATCCTAACCGGTGACGGATTTCTCTTTGATGGTATTCTATCCAGCATTCGATAGATGTAATTCCTACTTTTTGTTCAGGTGGTTTATCCTTGATATGTTTATCTTAACCGATGACGAATATTCTCCTTGACATCCCCATGCAAGTCTATCCTTGATATGTTCATCTTAACCGATGACAGATTTTCTTCCCTTTGAGTCTATCCTTGATATGTTCATCTTAACTAATGACGAATATTCTCATCTTCGGCCTTCTTCCCAGTAACTGGTAGTTGTAAATCCTATTTCTGCAGTTTTTCCCCAGCAAGGCTATTCTTACCTAGTAACCAGTAACGAATACACCCGCCTGGCAGTTCTCAGCGAGTCATCCTTGATATGTTCATCCTAACTGATGACGGGTGTCCTCTCTGTAATATCTTTATTATCTCCTTAGCCAGTAACAGGTAGTGGATAATAAATTTCTACTCCTCCTGTGTTGAAGTTTATTTCTTCCCCAATCGAGTTGAGTGCGTATTTCCGTAGTGAAATCGCTTTCCTACATGATTCAAGTATTCCAGTTTTATGTTGATCTGCTCGTTTCCTCTGTAGATGTTTTTGTTTCCCCGGCTGAGTCTTTCCATTTTCATGGAATCCCTCTAGTCTCCCAACAGTTTGTAATTCGTAGCCTGGCCTACGCATGATCTTTTTATCCCCTCAGAGTCTCTGTCTCCCCAGTGAGCTTTCCTTACGGAATGCATTACGCTCATGAGGACCCTCGATCTCTCTGATTTCTTTTCTTTTGTGGTTATATTTCCCCACAGAGAATTTGCTTTTACATTCATGTGCATCATGAGGTCTCTTAGGGACCAAAATTTGTTCATATATGTTGTTATTTAAGCCCATTCTCCTGAGTCGATATGAAGATTTTAACCTTCACCTCCTCAGTTAGAATGTCCTTAAACAGGGGCAGCTGCAAGACCCCAATTTTGACCCTAAGATCCCTCATGTAATCTCATCATATGTATTAGCATTGGGATCATACCTTGGCATCCTCCTTACCCCTCTTTCATTGGGTTTGTTTTGGGAGAGATCACGAAGCACCATGTGATTGTATCATACTTGTATATTATCATTTCACTAACCAAAATACCAAAAATATGTCTTTGCATTTGCCTAACTCTTTTGTAGGAAGGGCACGATCCCCATTGATCTATCAAGTTCATATCTAGGGTTTAAGACCCTCATGGCTAAGATCACAATAAAGGATTGATCCACAATGTCTCTAAGCATCATATATGAGTCCCATTGATCTTTACATATTATTTTGATCAAGATTTCTTCAAGAGTTTGGAATTGGTTTGCCTTGGAAACCCTAGTTTGTTTGGGTATCTTGAGTAACTTCTTCAACAAGCTTCCTCATCAATAGATCAAATTTATCAAGGGACACTTCAAAATTTATCATATTATGCATATATTATCTACCATGAGCCTAAAAAGTCAAGAGAATTGCATGTTAGCAAGTTGGTTGATGGTGGTTGGCCAGATGAATTCATATGATCAAAACTGGGTCTCCCTAGACCTTATCTCCTACAATTTTCATCATATGAAAATTATTCCAATATCAAAGTTATTTTAAATGAAATTCCAAACAACTTTCATGTTTAGGTCTAGAGCTAATTTTTCTTGGAAAGTCATATTCTATGTTGAAACATTATAGGTCATTTTGTCTAAACCCTAAATTGAAAGTCAACTTCCCAAGACCATAACTTGCTCAATTTTTATGATATGAAATATTTCCAAGTTTCAAAATCAAATTCAAGATGTCTACTTCAACCTTTATGTTTGGAGTGAGAGCTAAATAAACTTTTATGAGCATGTGATATAAGGATACATTATAGGTCATTTTGGACCAATACCATTGAACAAGTGATTTTCCTCAACTTCAAAAATGAATAACTCACTCATTATAACTCCAAATGATGTCAAATTTTTGACCATTTTTAAGGTTTTTGAAATAGCTACAACTTTGATGAAGACACGTTTCTCATTTGGAGCTCACATAAAAAGTTAAGCAAGATGGAATAATGAAGTATGTGACTTGACACTTACAAAAAATTTCAACATGTTGAAATTTCCAAACTTCCACCTTAAATTTCACCATGATACAAGTTCCAAATGGAAACATGTTCAACATAAGACTTGTTCCTCTTGATCTAAGCTTTCCAAAGAGTCCTAATTCATTCATTTTGGACAAGGTTTGATAGGGTTACACATGGTGTTAACAAGCCTGCATCAGTTGGCAAAATCAAATCTTCAAATGATCACATAACCTTGCCTTGTCATTCAAGCTTGATTCAAACCTCAGAGTAGTTGATTTTGGACTTAATTGCATTGCTTCATGGGCCTGTACACGCCCATGCAAGCATGAATATGGCATTGCTAAATTTGGACAAAATTTCAAGTGTGAAAATAACATTCCATTTTGCTATAAATGGAGACCCTTTGTGCTCATTTCAAAGGATCCTTGCGCGCCAACTTTGCCCCCATACTTGAAACCCTCATATTTGAAAGGAAAACCTGAGAATTTTTGTTTGAAAATTGAGTTTGAATATCACTGTTTGGAGATTCAAAAACACCAGGATCCAAAGCTTTGTACCAATCCTAAGCCACTTCTGCAAGCTATTGGAGCAAGATCAAACACGAATTGAAGCAAGAGAGATCAAGTTCTGAACAACATTGAAGGTATTTTCTAAAAAAAATCTTCTCTTCGATTCTCACTCAATTCTCATCAATTCTCTTGAATCTTTGGTTGTCTGAAGTCCTATCAATGTAGGCAAGATTGAGTTACTTTGAGGTCAATCGTGGATTGCGCGTTTCAGACCACTAGATATGCCACCTCAATTAATGAGGGAGATCAAGTGGTCCACGTTTTTTTTTGTTTTTTTATTTTAGTTTTTATTCCTTTGATTTTCATTAATTCATATTAATTTTAATATTGATCCAAAAAATATGAGAGTTTCACCAAAAAAATTTAAATAAAATCCTCTTTCATATTTTGAATTAAAATTATTTTGTGAATATTTTTAATTGTTTTTGTGAATATTTTTAATTGTTTAAAAATACTTTCATATTTTAATGATTTAATTGATTTTGTGAATATTTTTAATTGTTTAAAAATACTTTTAAGTTTCCAAAAATTCTGAAAAAATTTCTCCAAGGTCCTTTGACCTTCTTTGACCTATGATAAATCTCATGGCCATTTATTTGGTGTTTGGATGAGGTTTTAGGAAATTGACCAACCATATTTAATTTAATGTATTATTTTTAGTACTTTTAATTGAATAAATGCCAAATAAATTGTGTAGAGCCATTTTGATTGACTTTGTAAGTTTGACTTGTGTTGTTGGGCCTTGGTCAAGGTTGATTTAACTTTGTTAAGTTAAGATCATTGGATTTAGGGTATTGATGGAATGTACATTCCATCTCCCAAAATGAATGAATAATCTTAATTTGGTAAAAGTCCTCCTTTGTCCAATTTGAGTTTGATCCATTTCCCCTCCCTCTTCATCTCATTCCCCTTCTTTATGAATTCATGTCATGGACCTATGATATCTCAATATCCTAAGGCTAGTTGATTGCAAAATCAACATAAGTATGAATGAGATTAGGCCCCCACTTTTGCATATTCTTTTTGTGTGTGGTATGTTTCATGAGCATAATCCATTATACTATGTCTCTAACATGCATTAACACCAAAATTCTATTGCCCGACCTCAAATAGTTGTACCTTCTACATAAGTCCAATTACGATTGCTTAACATAGCGCTAAATTTTTGACACAAAAGGCATAACATTCTAGTTAATGAGATTGTAAGTCTCCCCTCTTTCATGGTATTGTGTGGAAACTTGACCTTTTTTCCTTCCTTTGGAAGATGTCTTGGTTCAAGGATCCATGCTTGTGATAAGTGGGTTGAGTGTTCTCCAAAGAATGACTTAAAAAAGTAAAAGAAATACTAACTTCTAACTCATTAACAACTAATATTTAATTTCAAGTCATTTACTTTTAGGCCTTTGTGCCTTTCAAACTTAAAAAATTTGTTAAAAGCAATGCATCCACTTTGAAATCTATACCACAAATTACGAGGTTTTGATCCCTCATTTTTATGTTGGTATATAGGCACAAGTCTGAAGGTCTTGTCAAACACAAAAATATAATTAATGAATTCTTTTCTCATCCCTCCATTTTATTTGCTTACAAACATCATTTGTACAAAAACACATATGCACACAAGAAAGGGCTCCCTAAGAGTACCTAGGACATTTTTGGTGCTAATACCTTCCCTTTGTGTAACCAACCCCCTTACCTGTAATCTCTGGAATTTTATTAGTTTTTATTTGAAAACTTCTTATTTATGGGTTTTGTTCGTGCTTATCCATTGTTTGATGTCTTGCTTATCCATAGTTTGATTATCATGAATTTATCGCTACAGAGGTTTCATGTCAAAAGAAATCTGCAACCACGTCAACATCAACATCAAGTTTCATCAGTTATTCCAGTATTTTCAAATAATCAATCAGTGTCAGTTCAACAACAACCGCAACAAAGAACCAACAACTACAACAACACCAACAACAATCATCAACAACAAAACTTCGAGAAGAAGAAGGTCTCTTTCGACCCTATTCCTATGTCATATGCCAAACTCTACCCGTCTTTGGTTCTCAAGAACCTACTCCAACCAATAAATCCACCTCAAATTCTAGAACCACTTCCGTGGTGGTATAAGCCTGAACTTCATTGTGCCTTTCATCAAGGAGCTCCTTGTAACACCTCAAAATTTGCCCTCCTCTCTTGGGACTAGCTTAACATATTGCATATCATTCTTAGGGCATTAGTCATTGCACTTTGCATATCATGTGGCTACATCAAGCAAGTCAGCCTCCTAGGTCTTGATCAGAAGATAAAGAGGTTAAGATTCAAGCCTGAGGGTTTCATTGAATTGATCACTAGCCATCTGAGGGTTTGTGCTTCAAATTAGGGTTTTTTGATTCTTCAAGGGGATTGAGCTTCATCTTGGTTGAAATGGTACATCATCATCATCATGGTCTTGTCATCACCAAGGGATTCATTATGCTTGATCATATTCCTTGAGATTAGGGTTTTGACCTCTAGTCAACCCTAATCATCTGCATTGTGCCAATCAGGGTTTTGCAAGGAGATGAGGGTTTCAATGGATATGGGGATCATCAAATGGTTTCATTGAGCTTATGGAAGCTAGGGTTTCATCATTGAGCCATTTTCATCAGGAGATTGAAGCTCAAGTTGATCAATGCATAGCCAGTTCATCTATCAGTCATAAAAAGTCAACTGAGGTCAACTGGTGGATTTGGATTTGGGAGAGGGTTAGAGACACTTCATTCATGTCCAAACAAGTTTCATTTGACATTTCAAACATCAAGAATGAAGAAAATAAAGTCAGATGGAAACTTTCCAAAAATAGAAAGTGACTTGTAATTCAAAATTGCCAAAAATGGAAAGGTTTTCTCCTCAAAATTACATGTCCAAAAATGCTTCAAATGAAATTTTGTCCAACATGAAAGTTGAAGATCTTGCTCTCACCTTTCCAAAAAGTCCAAGAACATGAATTTCTCATTTGTGGTTGGCAAGTTATGATCAAATCATTGTCTAAAAAAGTTGAATTTCAAAGTTGCATAACTTTTGATTCACAAGGCCAAATGGAGTGAGACTTTTTTGAGCAAAATTCTTTTGATGTCCTCTATCCAAAACAAGCATTACATTTCATGAACTTGGCTCACACAAAAAGTGCATTTTTTAAGTGAACCAATTTTGAAAAGTGGAGGGAAAAAGGTCATTTTGCAAAATATTCATTGTTTTCACATATTTCCACTTGCATTAGCTCACAAACATCATTTGAAATTTGCTCAAAAACAGAAAATGCATTGTTACATTGGTTTTGCACATGAGAGGGTGGATTGGTCATTTTACCATTTAGCATGAAAACTTGATTTGGCTTAATCCATTGCATTAACACTAATTAGGATTAACAACATGTTTAACATCACATATATAAACATAATCCTAACTGTTTTATGATTAACCATAACAGAATTGAAATCTAGATCTAGAAATCCAAAAACTCTTCATCTTTTTCTCTCACTTTTTCTTCAAAAATCTGCAAAAACCTTGCAAAGATCTTCATCAATCCTTCATCCATGTGCATTATGGAAGCTTATTGAAGCAGGATCTCATCATTTCCAAGCCAATTCAAGGACTGTTAAAGTGAGCTTCAACAATGGCAATTTGGATTTTCATCAAGATCGTGCTCAATTAGCATCCAAACTTTGCTCCATTCAATCATTCAAGCATCAAGGAGCATCTGTTTTGCATTGCCATGGCCTAAAACACGCGAATTCATAACTGCAATTCCAACAAGGTTAGGATTCGACTTTAATGATTCATGAAATTGATGTATGCTTTAGATAGATCTTTAAGAGTAGGTCATGCTGCAAGTTGAATCATCGAATTTGGTTGAGAAACAAGGAAGTTATGCTAATTAGAAGTTTCACATGTGATTATGTTTTGCTTCGATTCTCTTAAATTAGGAGGAATTAGGCTTAAATGATGTTAGATTGTTGATGTGCATTGAGAGACCTTTCCAATGATGTATGGTTTGTGGATTTTGGTGAACAATTGTTCTTGAGTGATGAATGTGTGAAGAACACGTATGAATGTTTGAATTTTTGTTCCCAGCGCTGCGTTTGATCCATCTGAGCGCATGTTTGCATGTACTTTGTGTTTCTCGCTCATGCAGCCACTCATATCGCGCCATGTGGCCTAAATGAAACAGAGCGTTTCATGATGAAACGCGCTCCATTCACCGCTCGCGTGTTCGATACCACACGCTGGACAATTCCACTTTGGCATTTGCATTTTATCATCATATGCTTCATGTTTCACCATGCCATTCCACATGCATTTTTTATTTTTTTTCAACATTAGAAAATTCATATCTCCTAAACCACAAATCCAAATTGATTGAGATTTTTTGTGCCATGATCCGTGTAATCTCTGATATTTTATGATGATTTTTGCAAAAATTGTGCACGTGTGATTTTCTGTTTTGGCTAGGGTTTATGTGAACATGTCCTTTGTTGCACCTTGCTTACTATTTTGATCATGAAATTATGATGCTTAATTGGAAATTCTTGAAATTTTGTATGCATATTCTAGACACCTTGAGGAGCATTTTGATATGTGGTTTGTGATTTTTGCATTCTTGGTTTGTGAGATATGACATGATCATTAGAGGTGTGACCATTTGTGTCACACCATTTCATGTCCAACTTCTTGATTTTTGTTACCATGCCATATGAACTCAAAATGACATGAATTTTTGTATGAGGATACTTATGAATGTTGAGTCTGAGTGTGAATTTTCCTGGAATTTTTTAATGCATTTCCAATTTGATTGAGAATTTCTCCCCTGTTTGACCAATTGTGAACCTTTTGTGAGTCATGATCTCATATGTTTTGTGAAATTCTGGTGGTTTATTGGATGGACTTGAAATTTGGCATGTGTATTATAGACATCTGGAAGTTTCTCATTGCTTTGATTTGGTTCATTTATCATGTGTAGTTTCTGTTTTATGATTGCTTGAAGTTGATACATGATTTAATGCCTTGTATGAGCTTGTTTGAGTATGCTTTGGCTTGATGAATTTAATTGACTTGCTTCCCTTTGTCCAAATGGCCTGAAATTTGGTGTGATGATCCTTTAATGAGTGCTGTTTAGCCATGAATTGTTTGGGAATTTATTGAATTGTTTGTGAGTTGATTTGAATTGGATCTTTCTGTTTGGTCCTATGAGGTTCTAAATTGCATGCTTTGTACTCTTTGCCTCATGAAATGATAATGGTTGATGATATGAATGTGAAACCACTTGGATTTGGTTCTTATTTGATTGATCTTGATTTTTGATAAGTTTCATGTTCTGTTTTGGTTTATTGCTCTCATTTTGACCCTAGTCTTGTACTAGTGGTTTGTGTTCTCACATTTGAGCTTTGTTTCAGGTCAAAGAGCACAATTGCTTATGCTTGATGATGTGCACTCGATTAGGATTGGTTTATTGCTTGTTTATGACTAACCTTGAGTTTGTTTTGTAGGCATTGAGATTTATGCTTAGGCCTTGTGGCTTGCACCTATGTGCATTGATGATTGTTATTTGTTTGTGCTATGGACTTGTAATTTTCTGTTTGACTTTTGTTTGTCTGGTATACTGATTATGTTGGATTGATTTCAGGTACCTTAGTTGCTATAGTTCATTGTGAACTTGCTTGTGCTGTTGCTTGGTTGTATAAACCAATTGAGGTAGAATTTCTTTTCTCCATGTAGTCTGGAAGACCTGGCCTGTTACTTGGCCAGGCACCTATCTGAAGTCCTCCTTAAGAGGCAATGCTTGTGATTGTTTATCTTTGTCCCCAAGCAGGAAAAGACCTTGAATAAGGCAATTGGCAAACACGAGAGATGTGAAATCCATCTCCTGCTATTCTAGTTGAGTCATCCCTTTGCTCACACAACTGGTGTCGATGCATTGCGGATAGTAACCCAAGATCCTTGTACGGTTGTACAGTTGAGTCAGTGTCATAAGTGTAGAAGGGTTCCCACTTTCTAAACCCACACTTCTTTGTCTGAAGCTCTCCCTGGCCAGGGATAAGAGCTGTGAGGCACACCCCTCACTTCCTATTGCATCTGCTTCACCCTAACTCTCAATGTTAGGGTTAAGAGCTAACATCACCTGATACAGTCGGTTTGCTTTTGCAGACTAACCCTTTGTTTGAGCCCACTTTGTCTGGATATAGTGTGTGCTAACTGTGGATGTTTGCTTTGTTTTGATTATGATTGCATGCTTTGCTTTACCTGTTTAGGATTAGCTTGCTGCCTGAGCAAGATAGATAGTCAACCTTAACTTAGGGATGATGTGCATGATAACATCTAGGCTCGAGTCATAGTCTCCCTAGTTGTGTCTCCCTCTGTATCTGGTTAAGCTAGTCTTTCTCCCCTGTTCAGGGGAACTACGTTGCCCTGATCCTCATACCAGATGAGGTACGTAGGCAGGAGGTCGTGCGAGATCTCTCCGGGCACCCTTTTCCTTTTTTGTGTGTGTTTGCTTGACAGTTGCTAGGCTCGAGTTCCCGACTCCTTAGTAGCTTGTTGCTTGTTTCTTCTTGTGTGTGTTAGGAGACGGATGTAAGCCCTGCCATTGGCATTCCGTATCCTATTGTTGTGTGCTTGGAGTCCGGTATAAGTCCATCAAGTGGCATCTGGTTTCCGGTGTGGGTTTGTTTGGTTCGGAAGCTGATGTAAGTCCAGCGATTGGCGTTCGGGTTCCATGTTTGCCTTTTTGTGCGTTTGTTTTGTTTGGCGTGCGTGAGCCGAACTACGGTAGCTCTGATTCTCATTCCAGATGAGATACGTAGGCATAGGATGCGATATCCTAGCGAGCCCTCTCCCCTCTTCCTCCACCTGTGTTATCTTCAGTGTGTGTGTGTGTGTGATGTTTGTTTTAGCAACCTTTTCTTTCTTTTGAGCGTGGATCCCGTCGAGTACGACGGATGCGTAGGGGTGCTAATACCTTCCCTTCGCATAACCGACTCCCGACCTCATTCTCTTTGGTCGCGAGACCATGTCTTTTCCAGGTTTACTTCGAGCGTTTCCTTTCCCTCTTTTGGGATAAATAACGCACGGTGGCGGCTCTGTGTTGTTTTGTTTTAGCCCGCCGGTTGTTTTTCGTGGATGCGACAGCTGGCGATTCTGCTGGGGACTTAGAAGTTGACCTATTGCTGGTCCATCTTCCCTAAGCGGGTCTCTCCTAGCGTTCTAGGATAGTTTAGGTTGCTTGTGTTTGTTTTATTTATTGCATTTATGATTATTCTGTTGTGTATATATTTGCATAAATGTTTGCATGCATCATACTATCATGTTGTTGTCCTCTGTACAGGTGGTTCCTCTGTTGTGGGGTGGGTGTTCTGAGTGGGGCTAAAACCCAGGCCCGAGTATACACCTAGGATTAGTGTGGTCTCACGTTCCTCACATGCTGGTTGGGCATGTTGTTGCGACATGACATACCACAAGCCGGACGAGGTTCATCTGAGAGTGCTCTTCCTCAGTGGGGTTTTCCACTTTGGTTGGGTTACCTCTTTTAAGCTATTGACTTCGGTGACCGATCTTTCCCGGATCTCTGGTTTAGACGATCTCAGGAGAGCTACAATGGCACACCCGAAAGGGCAAACCCATTGAGTATCTTTGCCCGATTGTCGAGACTATTATCCGCCTTAGGATGACCTGATTAGAATTTACCTGTGAGGGGAGGGTGATTCTTACAGATGTATGTTCAGATGGTGACTTTGATGGTGACTGATGGTTCCGTTGATCAGAGTTCTATTTATAAGTCGGATTTATGGGCATTTACTGCTGAGACGCCGAAGTGTTGTTCGTGTTATTTATCAGTGGGGATCCGTTTATTTCAGGATTCCCCGGGCCGATTCAGAGGTTATTATGGTTATCTGCTCAGAGATTGTTTGGTGATGATGATGATGTATCTTTCAGTTCCGTTTATTTCGGAACCCTTGAGTTGGATTTGTGTTGGCTCAGTACCTCAGATGGTTATGATCAGTTCAGAGATCAGGGTTGTAACTCAGTGCAACAGATGATCAGATGACTTGGAGGATGGCACAATGCATTGCATTCATTCATCAGCATCATTAACATTTTGCATTTACCTGCATCTAACACATGTTTATCCATATGCAGGGACATTTTTGATCGAGATCCTGGTTGAGAGACTTCTTGCTCAGACATGAGGCCCGGTTTGAAGGACGATGTGGTCTACAGCTTCTTTGACCCAGAGATCAGTGTGTTGAAGGATATGATAGCTTTGATTACACCCGACCATGTGGGGATGTTTCGTGAGGCATACGGTGGTATTCTGAAGATGGTTTTCAGACTCACTGACAGAGACAGGAGTGCCATTCATACTCTCCTCCAGTTCTATGATCTTGGTTTGAGGTGCTTCGTCTTCCCAGATTACTTATTGGGGCCTTTGATGGAGGATTATGCTGGTATCTTGGGCATTCAGATCAGAAATCAGGTTCCTTTCTATGCTACTAAGGAAGAACCTGATATTTGAGGGATTTCCCATACTCTTTATTTGAGTCCGGAGATGGTTAAGGGGAGTCTGAAAGAGAAGGGGAAGTTGCCTGGTTTTCATCTGAGTTTCCTAGAAGCTAAGGCCAAGGAGCATGCTGAGTTGGGTAACTGGAAAGCTGTCTGTGCTTTGATTGCTGCGGGCATCTATAGGATCATTTTGTTTCCTAATCAGAAGAGCTTCGTGGATATTAATGCCATCCGCTTGTTTGTTCAGAGGAATCCTATCCCTACCTTGATCGGAGATGTCTATTACTCGGTCCATAGTCGGAACGAGAAGAGGCGTGGGGGATTGATTCGATGTTGCACTCAGCTATTATACAAGTGGTTTATGGGATATTTGCCTTCCAGGGGTGCTTTTGTTCTTCTTGACCATAATGTCAATTGGGCAACCAAGCTGATGGGTTTGCGGGCCAAAGACATAGCTTGGACTCACAGTAGTGGGGTTGGACAAGACTTCATTTGCAGTTGTGGGAGTTTTCCCAATGTGCCGCTTATAGGAGTTCAGGGTTGCATTAATTATAACCCTACGCTTCTTAAGAGACAAATGGGATTCGCTATGGAGCTTCCTCCTTTCAAAAGTGAGATTCAGGAAACTTTGTACTTCCCGGTTGAGGGCAATCAGGCCAGGTTGAAGCAGGTATCTGATGCATGGCGCAGTATTCAAAGGAAAGGCAAGTTTTCTTGGGGCAGAGCCAATAACAGGTCTTTCCTTCCGTTTGATGACTGGCTCAGCAAGAGAGTGGAGCTCACTTGTCTACCGTTTCCTATGGTGGATCCTTGGTATCCGTTGATTGAGGAATCTCCTTCTTCTGTTGGTATGGAAGAGTTCCTAGAGATGAAGCGGGAGAGAGATCAGTTGCTTGCAGAGAAAATGGAATTGGAGATGAGTGTCACTCGGGTTCAGATGGCTAATCGGGAGATCAAGGTGAAGATGGAAGATCAGGACAAGCGACATGCCCTGGAAGCAAAGCGCTTTGAGATGGATACCGCTTACTATGGTAAGGTCAGTCAGGCTTTGGCATCGTCGACAAAGGAGCACGACATCACCAAGGAGAGATTGGCTAGAGCTTCAAAAGTCATTGAAGATCAGAAGAGGAGGCAAATCCTTGTGAGAGATCAGAGAGACGACAGAGTCAGAATCCTCATCGCTGAGTGGGAGACAAAGCTGAAAATCAAGGAAGCAGAGAACGTGAAGATCATCGCTGAGAGAGATCATTATCTTGCTGAGAGAGATCATTACTTCAGGCAGATGAAGATTCACCAGAAGGAGGTGGGGAGATTACAGCAGAAGAACACCGAGCTTAGGTTCGCCGCAGAGTTTGCGAAGATGGTTGATGATATAGGGCCTTCTGTGGGACCCTCGTCATGATAGACCTTTTTCTTTTGTGTGGATTACCGTCAGGCTTGTTGACGGAATTCACTTGCTTGTATTTCCTCTTGATTCTGGGGAATTGTATTTGATTTGTATTAGCTTTGATGTATGACTATGGCGCTTATTGTGCACTCTTGATATGCATGATTGTTTTCATTCAGTGATTGATCTTCAAGCTTTATTTGCTTTCCTGTATGCACTCACACAGCGCGCACATGGTTGGATGGTATTATGCTAAATCATATATCTCTGATTTGTATGATGAAATCAAATGTTGAATATCAGAATATTGCTGTCGGATTATTATTTTCTCGATGAAGCCAGGATCGAGATACAAAGTGTTCCTCATGTGGATAAACACTGCATTCATGCATAATCATAATAACTTGTTTTTTATTTTGTAGGTATCAGTTCTAACGTGCTTGATTGTTTCAGGAATCATTGCTCGTGCTCGCAGAGTTGTACCTTTGCACTCAACACGTCCTCACAGATATTTCACTAGACGCAACACTCCAAGGCTGATGGATCTCCCAAACATGGATATTCTCGAGCTGAAAGATAAAATGAGCGAACTGATCAACATCATGCAAGGGTTTGCAGTTGGTCAGAAAGCTTTGGCTGACAAAGTTGAGAAGCTCGAGCGGGCTTCTGCTGCCAATAGTGGTGTTAACCTGGATGGTGTCTCCAACCAGGGGCTCGGTGGTTCTAGAGATGGTGGAAAGAGAACGACCGTGGGTATAGTGAACAATGCTGGTGGTTTTGGTGCTGCCACTGGTGGTCAACCTGTTCAGATGGGCAACAATATGAAAGATAGTTTGTTCCCGCCATTCTTTGGGGTTGAAGATGACAGAGAGGAAGACAGGGAAGCTGATCAGTTCTCCATGCACAACGAACCGTTCGGTCAGTACGGTGCCCAACCACAGAATAAGGAGATTCAGTTGCTGGCTGAAAAAATCAGAGCTTTGGAGAGCTATGCCACTCCCGGGGTCGTAAACATGTCAAACATGGGGCTGGTTGAGGGGATTGTGATCCCACAGAAATTTAAAGCGCCCGCTTTTGATAAGTACAATGGGAATTCCTGCCCGGAAACTCATCTGCAAGCATTCGTCCGTAAGATCTCTGCATATACCATGGACCAAAAGCTTTGGATGTACTTCTTCCAGGACAGCCTGTCCGGAGGCTCCTTGGAGTGGTACACCAAGCTTAAGTCGTCCGATATAAAGAGCTGGCAGGATCTTGGTGACACGTTCTTTAAACAGTATCAGTTCAACGCTGATATGGCTCTGAGTCGTACCCAGCTACAGGGTATGTCTCAGAAGAATAACGAAGGGTTTAAAGAATACGCTCAAAGGTGGAGGGAGTTGGCTGCTAGAGTGCAACCTCCATTAGTGGACAGGGAGATGTCTGATCTCTTTATGGGTACCCTGTAAGGGGCGTTTGTTGAGAGGATGGTCGGTTGTCCGGTGACCAACTTCGCAGATATAGTGGTGGCCGGAGAGAGAATAGAGAGTTGGCTGAAGCTTGGAAAGATTCAGGGTAATGCTTCGTCATCAGGATCGAAGAAGCCCTTCGGTAACGGCCAGAGGAAGAAAGAGGGTGATACCAGTGCGGTGTACACTCAGAGAGGACCCGATAGGGATCGTTACTTTCAGCACACTGCTGCGGTAACTATTCCTGCTGACAGTCAGCCTGCACAGCAGCAACAGCAGCAACCGCAACAACAAAGGCAACAATTTCAGCAGAGGCCTCAGAGGGCTGGTTATCAGGTGCGGGGAAGAATGAATGACCGTCAGTTTGACAGGCCTCCTGTGACTTACTCCTTTCTGTTAAAGAAGTTGACAGATCTGGGGTTGGTACAGCTAAGAACTCTGGCACCTTTGAGACCTGATCAGAGGCCAGCCAATTATGATGAGAATGCAAAGTGTGAATTCCATTCAGGGGCGCCCGGACATAACATAGAGAACTGCAAAGCTTTTAAGCACGTAGTCCAAGATCTGGTGGATTCAAAGGCAATCAACTTTGCACCTTCTCCGAACGTTAATGATAATCCCATGCCCGCGCATGGTCAGAGGGGGGTGAATGCTATCTCTGAGGAGAACAGGATTGGGTTGTTGTCTGTTAAGCAGTTGAAGACTCCTTTGGCTGAGGTCAAGAGACAGTTGCTGAAGAATGGGGTTTATCCGGGCTGTGGTGTTGATTGTACTGTGTGCACTATTGCTGTTAATGGGTGTGAACTCTTGAGAGAGGCTGTCCAAAGGCTGATGGACGATGGAAGTATTCAGTTTGAGAGGGCTGATATGGGGGAAGATGAGGTCTCCACCATAATAATTTACTTTGATCCGGTTGATTTGTCGACTCTAGCTGAGGCGGCTCCAGTTACCATCACGGTACCTGGACCAATTCCCTATGACAAAGATGATGCCGTGCCGTGGCATTATGGTGGGGAGGTATATTGCAATGGGGAGAAAGTGGAAGATCAGACTGCAGGTGAAACCACCGTTTCAAAGGTGGGTAATGCCGGTACTAGTAGTTTCACTCGCAGTGGAAGACTGTTTGCTCCTGATGCCTTGAGGGGAGGAGAAGGAGAAAAAGAGAAAAAAGAAAAGGCCGAGGCTTTAGCCAGGGCGAAAGGAAAGCAAGTGGTGAATGATGGTACTCCAGTAGTGACACCGGCGCCGGTTGGGTCGGAAGAAAAGCTTGATGATGATGCAGAAGAATTTTTAAGGATCATCAAGAAGTCTGAGTACAAACTTGTGGACCATCTGCAGCAGACTCCTTCCAAAATATCAATTCTATCTTTGTTGTTAAGCTCTGAGGGGCATAGAGAGGCTCTGTTGAAAATTCTGAAGAAGGCCTATGTTCCTCAAGAGATAACAATCAACCAGTTGGAGACGGTAGTGTCTAATGTGCATGCCAGTCATGGGCTGGGTTTCACCGACATGGATCTGACTGTGGATGGGAGGAATCACAACCGGGCTTTACACATCGCAATGGAGTGTAAAGGGGTCGTGCTTTCGCATGTGCTGGTTGATACCGGCTCCTCTTTGAATGTGTTGCCGAAGAAGGCTCTAGCAAAGCTGAATTATGAAGGGTTGATCCTAACTCCCACTGACCTGATAGTGCGGGCTTTTGATGGGTCGAAGTGGGCTGTATTTGGAGAAGTTGAGCTTCTAGTGAAGATAGGCCCTGAGGTGTTTAAGTCAACTTTCTACGTCATGGATATTCAGCCGGCATACAATTTCCTGTTGGGTCGCCCATGGATCCATGTTGCTGGGGCAGTGACCTCGACTTTGCACCAGAAGTTGAAATATATCTGGGAAGGGCAGGTTGTCACCGTGTGCGGGGAAGAAGACATCTTTGTCAGCCACCTTTCATCTTTCAAGTACGTTGAGATGGACGGCGAAATATGGGAGACGCCGAGTCAGGCATTCGAAACCGTTAAGGTAGAGAATGCTCTGTTTGCAAAAGAAGAGGAAAAGCCGTCCATTGCTTCGTACAAACAGGCCGCTGAGGTGGTGAAGAATGGAGAGGCTCCTGGTTGGGGTAGGATGATGGACATCTCCGCCAAGAAAGACCGCTTCGGAGTAGGATATCAGCCGGACAGAGGCTCATCTGGACAAGGCAGAGGACACCGTACGCCAGTCACATTCACCAGTGCCGGAATGCTGGATCCGGATCGCATATGCATGATGGGTGATGAAACTGATGGCGACTGCGAAATTGACCGATGGATAAAGCCGTGCGCACCAGGGATGGGAATCCAGAACTGGAAGGCTGAAAAGATCATCACGGTCATTCTGCTCGAAGAGTAATATTTTCCTGTTTTCAATTTTATTTTGCATGAAAGCCATACGTGTTGCCCGACACGTAATGGTTCATTGTAAGGGCCACCTCATGTTTAATTTTGCAAAAATTTCTTGCATCATTAATAAAAGGATGTTTTTCAATTAAAAGCGGTGTTCCCTGTTTTTCATTTATTTTTGCAGTTTAAAAGTAAAATCAAAATAAAAATGGCAATGTTTTCATTTTTCTTTTCAATTTGTCTCACTCCGGTTCTAAAGCAATGCATGAATCAACATTCATGCAGATGCGATCATTCTCCGGATCTCATTGATAACAATCCTGTTACACCCTCATATGATTTCGACAATCCGATCTATCATGCTGAAGAAGAAGACGAAGAAGATTGTGAACTGCCAGGGGAATTAGCCAGGTTGTTGAAACAAGAGGAGAATGTGATTCAGCCGCATGAAGAGCAAGTTGAAACTGTGAATTTGGGTACCGGCGAGGTCAAGAAAGAAGTGAAAATCGGGGTTGCTTTGGAGGAAAGTGTCAAGAGCAGAATGGTGGCGTTGTTGAAAGAGTATGTCGACATCTTTGCCTGGTCTTATCAAGATATGCCAGGGTTGGATACCGATATCGTTGTGCATAAGCTACCGTTGAGAGCAGATTGTCCTCCAGTGAAGCAGAAGTTGTGCAGAACTCGACCTGAGATGCCATGAAAATTAAAGAGGAAGTGCAGAAGCAGTGGGATGCTGGTTTCCTTGCTGTCACTAATTATCCGCCTTGGGTCGCGAATATTGTGCCAGTCCCGAAGAAAAGATGGGAAGGTGAGAATGTGTGTGGACTACCGAGATCTGAATAGAGCTAGTCCGAAAGATGATTTTCCATTACCTCACATTGACGTGTTGGTAGATAATACAGCTCAATTCTCGGTGTTTTCCTTCATGGATGGCTTTTATGGCTATAATCAAATCAAAATGTCGCCAGATGATATGGAGAAAACAACGTTCATCACGCCATGGGGCACCTTTTGTTACAAGGTGATGCCATTCGGTCTCAAGAACGCCGGTGCTACTTATCAGAGAGCCATGGTGACTTTGTTTCATGATATGATTCATCATGAAATTGAATGCTATGTTGATGACATGATAGCAAAGTCCCAGACAGAAGAGGGGCATTTGGTAGATCTGGCCAAGTTGTTCGACCGGCTGAGACAGTTCAGACTGAGGTTGAATCCAAACAAGTGCACTTTCGGAGTGCGGTCCGGTAAATTGCTGGGGTTCATTGTAAGTGAAAAAGGAATCGAGGTTGATCCTGCCAAAGTAAAAGCAATAAGAGAAATGCCTGAACCGAGTACGGAGAAGGAGGTTCGTGGTTTCTTAGGTAGATTGAACTACATTTCACGGTTCATATCTCATCTAACAGCCACGTGTGAACCGATATTCAAATTGTTGAGAAAAGATCAAACGGTCAGGTGGAATAATGATTGCCAAGCGGCATTTGAAAAAATAAAAGAATATTTGCAGGAGCCTCCGATTCTGATGCCTCCTGTGGAGGGAAGACCGTTAATTTTGTACTTGACGGTCCTCGAGGTGTCTATGGGGTGTGTATTGGGGCAGCATGACGAGTCTGGTCGAAAAGAGCATGCCATATACTACCTTAGCAAAAAGTTTACCGACTATGAAACAAGATATTCACTGCTCGAGAAAACTTGTTGTGCTTTGGTCTGGGCTGCTTGCCGACTGAGGCAGTATATGCTGGTTCATACCACTTTGTTGATTTCCAAGATGGATCCAATCAAGTACATTTTTGAGAAGCCAGCATTGACCGGACGGGTTGCGAGGTGGCAAATGATTTTGACAGAATATGATATTCAGTATACCTCTCAGAAAGCAATCAAGGGGAGTGTATTGTCTGATTACCTCGCCCAGCAACCTATTGAGGATTATCAATCAATGAAGTTTGAATTCCCTGATGAGGACATCATGTTTCTCAAATCGAAAGATTGTGAGGAACCAATCCCGGAGGAGGGGCCTGACCCTGAATCCGAATGGATTCTGATGTTTGATGGGGTCGTTAACGTGAATGGAAGCGGTGTTGGTGCTGTTTTGGTTACGCCAAAAGGATCCCACATTCCTTTTGCTGCCCGGCTAATATTTGAGTGCACCAACAACGTGGCTGAATACGAAGCTTGTATATTGGGGATTGAAGAGGCGATCGATTTGAGGATCAAGAACCTTGTCATATATGGAGATTCAGCTTTGGTTGTAAATCAAGTTAACGGAAAATGGTATACGCATCAGTCTCATTTAGTTCCATACCGGGACTATACGAGGAGATTGTTGACGTTTTTCACCAAGGTGGAGATGCATCATGTGCCTAGAGAGGAGAACCCTTTGGCAGATGCTTTGGCTACCCTGGCCGCCTTGATTAAGGTGCAATGGTGGAATCAGTTCCCTAGTGTGGAGGTAGGTCGTCTGGATAGACCGGCTTATGTGTTCGCTGTTGACACAGCACCTGATGATGAGAAGCCGTGGTATTACGATATCAAGCGCTATCTAGAAACTCAAGAGTATCCTGAGGGAGCATCGAAGAAGGACCGAAAGACTCTGCGGAGGTTGGCCATGGTGTTCTACTTGAATAAGGATGGGGTTCTGTACAAGAGGAATTTTGATTGGGTCTTGCTCAGATGCGTTGATGATAGAGAAGCAAGCCAATTGATGAAAGAGGTTCATGAAGGATCGTTCGGTACCCATGCCAGTGGGAATGCAATGGTAAAGAAGCTGTTGAGAGCAGGTTATTACTGGATGACAATGGAGGCCCAATGTTTCAATTTCGTGCGGAAGTGTCATAAATGCCAGATTTATGCTGACAAGGTGCACGTGCCTCCAAATCCGTTGAGTTTGATGTCGTCTCCATGGCCGTTCGCTATGTGGGGCATTGACATGATTAGAAAGATTGAGCCTACGGCTTCGAACGGGCACCGGTTCATATTAGTGGCTATTGATTACTTCACCAAGTGGGTGGAAGCAGCCTCTTATGCGAACGTGACGAAGCAGGTCGTTACCAGATTTCTCAAGAGAGACATCATTTGCAGATATGGGGTTCCCGAGAGGATCATTACTGATAATGGTTCTAATTTGAATAACAAGATGATGGCAGAACTGTGTCGGGAATTCAAGATTGAACATCACAATTCTTCTCCCTATCGTCCGAAGATGAATGGGGCGGTTGAGGCAGCCAACAAGAATATTAAGAAGATTGTGCAGAAGATGGTGGTGACCTACAAAGACTGGCATGAGATGTTGCCGTTTGCATTGCATGGGTATCGAACTTCGGTGCGCACATCTACTGGGGCAACGCCTTTCTCGTTGGTATATGGAATGGAAGTCGTGCTACCGGTTGAGGTTTAAATTCCCTCTTTGAGAGTCCTGATGGACGTAAAGTTGCAAGAGGCTGAATGGGTAAGGACCCGGTATGAAGAGTTAAGCCTGATTGAAGAAAAGAGGCTAGCAGCCATCTGTCATGGGCAGTTATACCAGCAGCGGATGAAGCGTGCTTTTGACCGAAAGGTACGACCTCGGGTATATCATGTAGGTGATATGGTGCTGAAAAGGATCCTTCCTCCTCAAAACGATCGTAGGGGCAAATGGACACCTAATTATGAAGGTCCATTCGTGGTCAAGAAGGTTTTCTCTGGCGGAGCCTTGTTGTTAACGACCATGGATGGTGAGGATTTTCCATCCCCTGTGAATGCGGACGCAGTTAAAAAATACTTCGCATGAAGAGACCCGCTGGACGAAAAGAACAAAATAGTCCAGGCAAAAATGGGCATCCCGACGAACAAAAAAAACAGAAAGAAAAGGTTCGGGCAAAAATTAGGGATAAAATGAAAAAATTGTACACCCGGCAAGTCAAAAACCTGAAAAGGCGACTTGGGCAAAAAAGGGTATCCCGGTGGACTGAAAACCCGAAAGGGCGGTCCAGGAAAAAGAGGGATTGAAACGAACAACTGCGTCCAGCATGATCGTTTGCGCTTTGGTTAAGGCACATGGATAATACCCGGTAGGGATCAATCAGAAGCGTCTTGTTCAGAAGGCAGAAAGTACGGAGAGTCTGAGGACATATGGGGTGTAACCGAGTTGAAACTCGATGAGATCGCGGTTTCACATTGCCATTAGGATAGATTTTTCCTTTTATGCGCAATTACCTCTTTTCAGGAATTGCTTCCTTTGTATTGCTCAATTTGAGCCACATTTTTCAATCAATAAAATGCATATTCAGTCAAATAATTTTGTTTTTGTTTTTCATAGCCGCTTTGATTGCAAAAACATCCAATTATTTTTGATAAAGAATCTTTGCATTTTAAGACATACAGGTCCCTTCCAATGCATGTTTATAAGATTGAAGACTTGAAATCTTATTCGGAAGGTTGAGTGACCCAAGTGTTGAAATCTTGACACGCCTGGGGCATGGTTTTATCTAACGATCTCTTTTGCAGGTGTTGTTAGATATTTTTCACTCACTTGCAGGTTGTGATGTGGAAGATTTTGACAAAACAATCCCCACGGAGTCCAATCAGGGACAAATGAATAGAAGAACGGTGAAAAGACGACGACGAGGACGTACGACGACCCTTGAGATTAATCAAGAAGACTCTTCAAAGTCTGAAAATTGAAAAGTCTGTATAAATCCCAGGAGTTCGCTCTCTGTCGAGTACGAAGCAGTCGGGAATACAAGGTGATGAATCAGAAAAGTCCAGACGAGTCTGGGAGTTCTCAAAGTTGGAAAGCGGATAGTGGATTTGGATGTGGAATACCAAGGTTCGACGAGTCGACGGGTGTTCAATACCGGACTTTCCTCATCTCCCCAAGCAGAGTAGGAATGACTAACTCCCTAGCAGATTCAAGGTCTGTGACTTCCCTAGCAGGGTTAGGATGGTTATCCCTAGCAGGTTTGAGATTAACGCTTCCCCAGTCGCCAGGCCTGAAGGTTGTTGTTTCCCAGCGGAGGTATCTGTGGGTGGTGGTTTCCCAAGCAGAGTTGGGATTGTTGTATCCCCAGCAAGCCAGAGACTGTTGTTCTCCCCACAGAGTGCGTTGGTGGTTGATTCCCCAGCGAGGTCCCCAAGCGGACCGGGTGTAAAGGAGGTTGTTCCCCAGCAAGGGTTGCCTTTTCCCAGCAGCAGTGCTATTCCCCATCAGGGTGGAGATCGGAGTGTTGATGAGTTCCTCAGCAGAGTGCCTCGAGCTCCTCAGAAGAGTCCCTTGAGGGGGATACCTTTTATACATTCATCATGTAGATAAGTATAGCATATTGCATAATGAATCGCGTAGCATTTCCATAATTATGGAGCATTACGCAGAAAAATCAATCATGCATCATATTGCAAGCATAAGCTAGTCTCAAGCCGTGGTCATCGTTTGAGAAGTGGTTGTGCCCAAAGGTGAAGATGCTACTCCGAGGAGTTTGGTACTGTATCGACAATATTCCCCAGTAGTGCGATACTGGAGGAGATTTCTGTCGTGCGAGACAGAAGTTGGAAGATGTTACTCTGAGGAGTTTAACATCATGACGTCAATGTACCCCAGTGGTGCGATACTGGAGGAAACTTTTCCGTCGGACAGAGATGGAAATGTTACGCGATCAGCGTGACTCAAGCCGTGGTTACCGTTTGAGATTTGGTTTCACCGGATGGTGAAGGTGTTACTCTGAGGAGTTTAGCATCATGACGTCAGATCAGCAATGTTCCCCAGTAGTGCGATACTGGAGGAAATTTTTCCGTCGGACGGAGATGGAAATAAAATCAAGGGATGTTACGTGATCAGCGCGAACATGCATTTCAATTGGAGAAAGGGAAGTGTTGCGGCATTTTCTGGAGAGCGGGGTTCAAATGGAGATTGGAGTCGAAGATTATATCCGGGATGAGGTCCTCAGGATTGTCTTCTATTCATGTGTCACCTTAGACTTTGGTTGAGGCCAACGGAGGTCGTTAGGGGTGTCTTCTGAGGAAGAGATGCACATGCTACCTTCCTTTTGTGAAGGTGTACCCTCTGATATGTCACCCTCAAAGTGGTGTTTGGTGTTATTTCCGACGTTGCCTGCGGAATTATCACAAGAAAGCGTAGAACGGGGTTCAAATGGAGAAAGGGAAATGTTGAGGCATTTTCTGGAGAGCGGGGTTCAAATGGAGAAAAGGAGACACGGGGTGTTTTCTGGAGAACGGGGTTCACAATGGCGATCACAAGTTATCGTCAGGCGACTGGGGTTCAAATGGAGAATGAGGTTCATTATTTTGGCAAACAAGATGTCGGGGTTCAAATGCAGTGACCCGGGATCATTTGCGCGAAGGAAAATTTCGGGGTTCAAGAAAATGAAAAAAAAGAAGAGCAATCAAGGGAAAATTTTTGGGGTTCAAGAAAAGCATTAAAAAGAGGATAATCCCCAGCGGATAAGTGGTGTTCAGGCCATGGTTATCCCTGCGTTACCATTTATTTTGGTATCCAGGTCGACATTCTGTTTCGGTGATCAGGCCGACTTTCTCCGTACCAGACGGATTCTTCCTTCGAGATTGCTTCTTCGCCGATTCTGACAGGCGTTGTTAATTATATCCCATCAGAGTGCAAATTGTTCGTCTGTTCTTGGTATTCAATCACTCTTCATCCTGATCATCTGAAAGTCGAGGCTATTCATATCGACAGGTTCATAGTGGATTGAATAGGGGCAGCTGAAACACCTCAAAATTTGCCCTCCTCTCTTGGGACTAGCTTAACATATTGCATATCATTCTTAGGGCATTAGTCATTGCACTTTGCATATCATGTGGCTACATCAAGCAAGTCATCCTCCTAGGTCTTGATCAGAAGATAAAGAGGTTAAGATTCAAGCCTGAGGGTTTCATTGAATTGATCACTAGCCATCTGAGGGTTTGTGCTTCAAATTAGGGTTTTTTGATTCTTCAAGGGGATTGAGCTTCATCTTGGTTGAAATGGTACATCATCATCATCATGGTCTTGTCGTCACCAAGGGATTCATTATGCTTGATCATATTCCTTGAGATTAGGGTTTTGACCTCTGGTCAACCCTAATCATCTGCATTGTGCCAATTAGGGTTTTGAAAGGAGATGAGGGTTTCAATGGATATGGGGATCATCAAATGGTTTCATTGAGCTTATGGAAGCTAGGGTTTCATCATTGAGCCATTTTCATCAGGAGATTGAAGCTCAAGTTGATCAATGCATAGCCAGTTCATCTATCAGTCAGAAAAAGTCAACTGAGGTCAACTGGTGGATTTGGATTTGGGAGAGGGTTAGAGACACTTCATTCATGTCCAAACAAGTTTCATTTGACATTTCAAACATCAAGAATGAAGAAAATAAAGTCAGATGGAAACTTTCCAAAAATAGAAAGTGACTTGTAATTCAAAATTGCCAAAAATGGAAAGGTTTTCTCCTCAAAATTACATGTCCAAAAATGCTTCAAATGAAATTTTGTCCAACATGAAAGTTGAAGATCTTGCTCTCACCTTTCCAAAAAGTCCAAGAACATGAATTTCTCATTTGTGGTTGGCAAGTTATGATCAAATCATTGTCTAAAAAAGTTGAATTTCAAAGTTGCATAACTTTTGATTCACAAGGCCAAATGGAGTGAGACTTTTTTGAGCAAAATTCTTTTGATGTCCTCTATCCAGAACAAGTATTACATTTCATGAATTTGGCTCACACAAAAAGTGCATTTTTTAAGTGAACCAATTTTGAAAAGTGGAGGGAAAAAGGTCATTTTGCAAAATATTCATTGTTTTCACATATTTCCACTTGCATTAGCTCACAAACATCATTTGAAATTTGCTCAAAAACAGAAAATGCACTGTTACATTGGTTTTGCACATGAGAGGGTGGATTGGTCATTTTACCATTTAGCATGAAAACTTGATTTGGCTTAATCCATTGCATTAACACTAATTAGGATTAACAACATGTTTAACATCACATATATAAACATAATCCTAACTGTTTTCTGATTAACCATAACAGAATTGAAATCTAGATATAGAAATCCAAAAACTCTTCATCTTTTTCTCTCACTTTTTCTTCAAAAATCTGCAAAAACCTTGCCAAGATCTTCATCAATCCTTCATCCATGTGCATTATGGAAGCTTATTGAAGCAGGATCTCATCATTTCCAGGCCAATTCAAGGACTGTTAAAGTGAGCTTCAACAATGGCAATTTGGATTTTCATCAAGATCGTGCTCAATTAGCATCCAAACTTTGCTCCATTCAATCATTCAAGCATCAAGGAGCATCTGTTTTGCATTGCCATGGCCTAAAACACGCGGATTCATAACTGCAATTCCAACAAGGTTAGGATTCGACTTTAATGATTCATGAAATTGATGTATGCTTTAGATAGATCTTTAAGAGTAGGTCATGCTGCAAGTTGAATCATCGAATTTGGTTGAGAAACAAGGAAGTTATGCTAATTAGAAGTTTCACATGTGATTATGTTTTGCTTCGATTCTCTTAAATTAGGAGGAATTAGGCTTAAATGATGTTAGATTGTTGATGTGCATTGAGAGACATTTCCAATGATGTATGGTTTGTGGATTTTGGTGAACAATTGTTCTTGAGTGATGAATGTGTGAAGAACATGTATGAATGTTTGAATTTTTGTTCCCAGCGCTGCGTTTGATCCATCTGAGCGCATGTTTGCATGTACTTTGTGTTTCCCGCTCATGCAGCCACTCATATCGCGCCATGTGGCCTAAATGAAACGGAGCGTTTCATGATGAAACGCGCTCCATTCACCGCTCGCGTGTTCGATACCACACGCTGGACAATTCCACTTTGGCATTTGCATTTTATCATCATATGCTTCATGTTTCACCATGCCATTCCACATGCATTTTTTATTTTTTTTCAACATTAGAAAATTCATATCTCCTAAACCACAAATCCAAATTGATTGAGATTTTTTGTGCCATGATCCTTGTAATCTCTGCTATTTTATGATGATTTTTGCAAAAATTGTGCACGTGTGATTTTCTGTTTTGGCTAGGGTTTATGTGAACATGTCCTTTGTTGCACCTTGCTTACTATTTTAATCATGAAATTATGATGCTTAATTGGAAATTCTTGAAATTTTGTATGCATATTCTAGACACCTTGAGGAGCATTTTGATATGTGGTTTGTGATTTTTGCATTCTTGGTTTGTGAGATATGACATGATCATTAGAGGTGTGACCATTTGTGTCACACCATTTCATGTCCAACTTCTTGATTTTTGTTACCATGCCATATGAACTCAAAATGACATGAATTTTTGTATGAGGATACTTATGAATTTTGAGTCTGAGTGTGAATTTTCCTGGAATTTTTGAATGCATTTCCAATTTGATTGAGAATTTCTCCCCTGTTTGACCAATTGTGAACCTTTTGTGAGTCATGATCTCATATGTTTTGTGAAATTCTGGTGGTTTATTGGATGGACTTGAAATTTGGCATGTGTATTGTAGACATCTGGAAGTTTCTCATTGCTTTGATTTGGTTCATTTATCATGTGTAGTTTCTGTTTTATGATTGCTTGAAGTTGATACATGATTTAATGCCTTGTATGAGCTTGTTTGAGTATGCTTTGGCTTGATGAATTTAATTGACTTGCTTCCCTTTGTCCAAATGGCCTGAAATTTGGTGTGATGATCCTTTAATGAGTGTTGTTTAGCCATGAATTGTTTGGGAATTTATTGAATTGTTTGTGAGTTGATTTGAATTGGATCTTTCTGTTTGGTCCTATGAGGTTCTAAATTGCATGCTTTGTACTCTTTGCCTCATGAAATGATAATGGTTGATGATATGAATGTGAAACCACTTGGATTTGGTTCTTATTTGATTGATCTTGATTTTTGATAAGTTTCATGTTCTGTTTTGGTTTATTGCTCTCATTTTGACCCTAGTCTTGTACTAGTGGTTTGTGTTCTCACATTTGAGCTTTGTTTCAGGTCAAAGAGCACAATTGCTTATGCTTGATGATGTGCACTCGATTAGGATTAGTTTATTGCTTGTTTATGACTAACCTTGAGTTTGTTTTGTAGGCATTGAGATTTATGCTTAGGCCTTGTGGCTTGCACCTATGTGCATTGATGATTGTTATCTGTTTGTGCTATGGACTTGTAATTTTCTGTTTGACTTTTGTTTGTCTGGTATACTGATTATGTTGGATTGATTTCAGGTACCTTAGTTGCTATAGTTCATTGTGAACTTGCTTGTGCTGTTGCTTGGTTGTATAAACCAATTGAGGTAGAATTTCTTTTCTCCATGTAGTCTGGAAGACCTGGCCTGTTACTTGGCCAGGCACCTGTCTGAAGTCCTCCTTAAGAGGCAATGCTTGTGATTGTTTATCTTTGTCCCCAAGCAGGAAAAGACCTTGAATAAGGCAATTGGCAAACACGAGAGATGTGAAATCCATCTCCTGCTATTCTAGTTGAGTCATCCCTTTGCTCACACAACTGGTGTCGATGCATTGCGGATAGTAACCCAAGATCCTTGTACGGTTGTACAGTTGAGTCAGTGTCATAAGTGTAGAAGGGTTCCCACTTTCTAAACCCACACTTCTTTGTCTGAAGCTCTCCCTGGCCAGGGATAAGAGCTGTGAGGCACACCCCTCACTTCCTATTGCATCTGCTTCACCCTAACTCTCAATGTTAGGGTTAAGAGCTAACATCACCTGATACAGTCGGTTTGCTTTTGCAGCCTAACCCTTTGTTTGAGCCCACTTTGTCTGGATATAGTGTGTGCTAACTGTGGATGTTTGCTTTGTTTTGATTATGATTGCATGCTTTGCTTTACCTGTTTAGGATTAGCTTGCTGCCTGAGCAAGATAGATAGTCAACCTTAACTTAGGGATGATGTGCATGATAACATCTAGGCTCGAGTCATAGTCTCCCTAGTTGTGTCTCCCTCTGTATCTGGTTAAGCTAGTCTTTCTCCCCTGTTCAGGGGAACTACGTTGCCCTGATCCTCATACCAGATGAGGTACGTAGGCAGGAGGTCGTGCGAGATCTCTCCGGGCACCCTTTTCCTTTTTTGTGTGTGTTTGCTTGACAGTTGCTAGGCTCGAGTTCCCGACTCCTTAGTAGCTTGTTGCTTGTTTCTTCTTGTGTGTGTTAGGAGACGGATGTAAGCCCAGCCATTGGCATTCCGTATCCTATTGTTGTGTGCTTGGAGTCCGGTATAAGTCTATCAAGTGGCATCTGGTTTCCGGTGTGGGTTTGTTTGGTTCGGAAGTTGATGTAAGTCCAGCGATTGGCGTTCGGGTTCCATGTTTGCCTTTTTGTGCGTTTGTTTTGTTTGGCGTGCGTGAGCCGAACTACGGTAGCTCTGATTCTCATTCCAGATGAGATACGTAGGCATAGGATGCGATATCCTAGCGAGCCCTCTCCCCTCTTCCTCCACCTGTGTTATCTTCAGTGTGTGTGTGTGATGTTTGTTTTAGCAACCTTTTCTTTCTTTTGAGCGTGGATCCCGTCGAGTACGACGGATGCGTAGGGGTGCTAATACCTTCCCCTCGCATAACCGACTCCCAATCCCATTCTCTTTGGTCGCGAGACCATGTCTTTTCCAGGTTTACTTCGAGCGTTTCCTTTCCCTCTTTTGGGATAAATAACGCACGGTGGCGGCTCTGTGTTGTTTTGTTTTAGCCCGCCGGTTGTTTTTCGCGGATGCGACACTCCTGACCATGATATCTAGAACTGTTACCCGTTGAAATATGAGGTCCAGAAGCTAATGAAAAATAGGATGGTGTCCTTTGAGGACCGTGTGCCGAATGTGAAAGCCAGTCAGTTGCCCGCTCATGGTAATTCCTCTGTCAATATGGTAGAAGGTTGCCCAGGAAATTTCGGAGTCTTCGATGTGCGACGTATTCGTAGGTCCTTGCTAGAGATGCATGGGACCTTGTGTACCATCAGTGATTGTGAGCACGACCGTGATGGTTGTGCAATTTACAGTGTAAACCCTCGAGGGTGCGTCATCGTCAAGAGAGATATTCAAAAGTTGATGGATGAGAATGTAATCCAGATTGAACAGTCAAGGGATATAAATGATGTGAATGTAATTGTTCCAGTGTTTAAGACCCTGGAGCGGGTAATGATTCAGTTTGATAGCAGCAGTAGTAACAACATCAATAGATCGGTATTACCGTTAGTGATACGGTTAGCGGGCCCTGTCCCGTATGCATTCGATAGAGTTGTTCCTTATCAGTATAATGCCACCATGGTGGAGAATGGTCAAGAGGTTCTATTACCTACGACAAATTCTGTTGTGAATATAGTTGATATTACGAAGGTGACCCGTAGTGGTTGTGTTTTTGGTCCCGTTTTTCCAAAAAAGGTGGTAGAAGATGTTTCAGTCGGTAAGAAAGTGGATGTGCTTGTGATAAACCTAGTTAGTGCTCCTGCATGTCAATCTGGGGAATCCAACAAGCTAAAGCCTAACGGGGATGATGAAGTGCTATGTTTGATCAAGAAGAGTGAATTTAATATGGTGGAGAAGCTTCTCCAAACTCCTTTGAAGATTTTAGTGTTGTCTCTGCTAATGAATACTGAAGCGCACAGAGAAGCATTGTAAAGAGTGTTTGAGAAAGCCTACGTCGAGCATGATGTGACTGTGGATCCGTTTGACCACATTGTGGCTAACATTACTTCTTGCAACAATCTAAGTTTTTGTGATGAAGAGCTTCCTGAGGAAGGTAGAAATCACAATCTAGCATTACATATATCGATGAATTGCAAGGAGGATGCACTGTCAAATGTGTTGGTCGATATCGGTTCTTCCCTGAATGTACTCCCCAAATAAACTTTGTCTAGATTGTCCTACCAAGGCGCCCCTATGAGGTATAGTGGCGTGATCATCAAGGCTTTTGACGGTTCTCGCAAAACCGTCATAGGAGAAGTGGACCTTCCAGTGAAGATAGGTCCGAGTGATTTTCAAATTACTTTTCAAGTAATGGATATCCACCTGGTATATAGTTGCTTATTGGGAAGGTCATGGATCCATGAAGTTGGAGCTGTAACATCTACTCTGCACCAGAAATTGAAATTTGTGAAGAATGGCAAGCTTGTCATTGTGGGTGGAGAGAAAATGCTCTTGATGAGCAATCTGTCGTCTTTTTCATATGTGGAAGCTAAGGAGGAGGTTGGAACTCTGTTCCAATCCTTGTCTATTACTGAAGTGAAGAAAATTGGGGCACCGATGTCTTCTTTGAAGGATGCTCAGAAAGCTATTGAAGATGGTAGTACAAATCAGTGGGGTCGTATGGTAGAGGTCGCCGAGAACAAGATTAGATCCGGATTGGGATTCCAGCGAGGGTCGTCTAATGTTAGAGCTGAAGAAGTGCAACCGAGTTTCCGAAGCGGAGGGTTCATCCATGGTAATGAACAACACTCAACTGCTGTGATCGAAGGCGATAAAGATGAAGACTACACCAACTTTGTGACGCATGGCAAGACGTGCAACAATTGGGTTGCTGTTGATATTCCTGTTATTGTCCATCGTTCTAAGTAATTTGCTTTTTCATTACTTTAAGAAAAATCCTTCTCCTATGCCTAAGGGAGAAGTGAACATTGTTGGACATTTTTCAAATTATCATCAATAAAATGCAATTCTATTCATCCACATCTATGATGTTTTTATTTTTTACTTTTTGCTTTTCTGAAAATGGTAATCACAAAAAACATAAATAAATAATAATTGTCCATCTGCATAATATTTGGTCACAAATCACTTCTCTAAAATCAAAATATCAAATCATTATGCAGGTTGGTTTCTAAACCCATTGAATACAATGATCCTACTCCTTCTCCAAACTTTGAGTTCCCTGTGTTTGAGGTTGAAGAAGACATTGATGAAAAAGTGTCTGATGAACTATCTCGTCTACTTGAGCACGAGGAAAAAGTCATTCAGCTGTTCGAAGAGAAAATTGAGCTAGTCAACTTGGGTTCCAAAGATGATGTGAAGGAAGTCAAGATTGGGTCTCAACTGTGTCCAGAGGTTAAGAAGGGGTTGATTGATCTTCTCCGAGAGTATTCAGATGTGTTTGCTTGGTCCTATCAAGACATTCCTGGTTTAGATTCTGAGATTGTGGAGCATAGATTGCCGTTGAAGCCAGAATGCCCACCGGTCAAGCAGAAATTAAGAAGGACTCACCCTGATATGGCAGTAAAGATCAAAGAAGAAGTGCAGAAGCAGATTGATGTCGGTTTCCTTGTTACCGTTGAATATCCGATATGGGTGGCCAATATTATGCTTGTTCCTAAGAAGGATGGAAAAGTCTGTATGTGTGTTGATTATAGAGATTTGAACAAAGCTAGTTCGAAATATGATTTCCCTCTACCACACATTGATATATTGGTAGACAATACAGCTAAATTCAAAGTCTTTTCGTTTATGGACGGATTTTCCGGTTATAATCAAATCAAGATGGCACCCGAAGATATGGAGAAGACCATATTCATTACACTCTGGGGAACATTCTGTTATAGAGTGATGCCTTTCGGTTTAAAGAATGCTGGTGCAACATACCAGAGAGTCATGACCACTCTTTTTCATGATATGATGCATAAAGAGATCGAAGTCTATGTCGATGATATGATTGCTGAATCCAATGATGAAGAAGAACATGTCGAGCATTTGTTGAAGCTATTCCAGCATTTGAGGAAATACAAACTCCGCTTGAATCCCAATAAATGAACATTTGGTGTTCGTTCTGGTAAGTTATTGGGCTTTATTGTCAGCGAGAAAGGTATTGAAGTTGATCATGCCAAGGTCAAAGCAATACAAGAAATGCATGTGCCCAAAACTGAAAAGCAAGTTAGAGGTTTTCTCGGCCGTTTGAATTATATCTCAAGATTCATTTTGCATACGACTGCCACATGTGCGCCTATATTCAAGCTGTAAGAACAAAAATTGTTCTACAACAGATTCTAGGATTTTGATTATAACAAAGGATGAAACCAAAAATGGCACTCTAACGAAAAGTTTCTAAGTGTGCAGGATTCTAAACTAGAAGAAAGGAATCTGATTACGTCATCAGATACAGAATCCAATCAGATACAAATTATCAGAAGCATCTGAAGTAGAAACGCGCTCAAGAAGGTCTAACTCTGAGTAAAACAGTAGAATACCAGAAGCATCTGTAGAAGAAGTGAGCTCTAGAAGTTCTGACTCTGAACAATGGTATATCTGAATTCCAGAAGCTCTCAGCGTCATCTGAAGACATCATCAGAACTCTAAAAGATCAACATCAGAAGCTCCGAATCCACATAGCAAGATCTCAGATTAACAGAGTCACGTAGATTCTGATAATGGATTTCCTAATTCAGAAAGAGTAACGTCAACTTCGAATTTAAATGAAAAGGAACTATTATTGGAAAGAAGTTATTCAGGGAGACAAAGTTGTTTTGGCAAGAAACAACAGAAGTTATGGCATTAATTTCTATTCAAGACAAAATATCTGCCATCAAAATTCAACGGTCCTTTCACCTCTATATAAAGGACAGCAAACAGCATTGAGAGATACACCAGCGCACATAAACCTTTTCCTCTCTCTCTCTCTCAATCTTTCACGAAGCTTTTGCTTAGAACGTGAAACATTCTTGTGTTCTCACTGTTGTAATATTTGCTTTATCCTAGAAGCACTCTAGATTACAAAGTCTTTTTATCTATTATTTTATTTCCTCAAGTGACTCTGCGCAGTCTGTATACTTGAGAGGACTAAGAGATCCATCTCTTAGACGTTGGTTGTAATAATCTTTCAAGATTAGTGGATTAAGTCCTTATTGAAGGCGAAATCACCTTGGCCGGGTGGACTGGAGTAGCTTTGTGTTATAAGCGAACCAGTATAAATTCCTTGTGTGGTCTTTGTCTGAAAAAGCGCTTATTTTCCAAAACAATTCAAACCCCCTTTCTTGTTTTTCTCACCTTCAATTGGTATCAGAGCTTCGGCTCTGTTATTGATTTTCTAATCAAACACTTAACAGTGTAGAGAGATCCAGAACGAGAAAAACCATGGCCCACACAAATGAAAGAGACAGTTACAATGCTAAGCCTCCTGTCTTTGATGGAGAAAAATTCGACTACTGGAAAGATAGGATTCAGAGCTTCTTTCTAGGCTATGATGCTGATCTCTGGGACATTGTCACAGATGGATACAAACCTCCTGTCACAGAGGATGGAGTTGAAGTTCCCAGAAGTAAGATGTCAGATGATCAGAAGCGAGTTTTCAAAAATCATCACAAGGTCAGAACCATACTTCTCAATGTTATATCTTACAACGAGTATGAAAAGATCACCAATAGAGAAATAGCCAAAGACATACTTGACTCTCTGAGGATGACTCATGAAGGAAACTCTCAGGTCAAAGAGACAAAGGCTTTGACGCTTATCCAGAAATATGAAGCCTTCAAAATGGAGGATGAGGAAGCCATAGAGGTAATGTTCTCTAGATTCCAAACTCTTATTGCAGGTCTCAAAGTTCTAGACAAAGGGTACACAACTGCAAACCACGTCAAAAAGATAGTCAGAAGCTTGCCAAAGAAGTGGAGACCCATGGTCATTGCTCTGAAGTTGTCTAAGGATCTGAACAATATCAGTCTTGAAGAGCTTGTCAGTTCCCTCAGAAGCCATGAGATAGAACTAGAGGAAGATGAGCCTCAGAAGAAGAACAAGTCTGTAGCATTAAAGTCCAGATCTGAAAGACGCAAATCTGACAGAACCAAAGCATTCCAGGCCGAGACAGAAGATGCAGATGACTCTGAACAAGAAGATTCTGATGAGGAAGAAGAATTGTCCCTCCTGACCAGAAGAGTTAAACAACTCTGGAAAAAGAGAAACAAGAACTTCAGAAGACCAAGACCCAGAGGGGATCGATCAGAATCAACCTCAAAAGGTAAAACTAACAAAGATGTTACTTGTTATGAATGTAAAGAAACAGGTCACTACAGGAATGAATGCCCCAAGCTAAAGAAAGACAATTCTAGAAAAGAGAGCTTCAAGAAAAATCCCCTCAGAACCAAGAAGGGACTAATGGCTACCTGGGATGATAGTGAATCGGACTCATCAGAATCTGACTCTGATGAACAGGCCAATGTAGCATTCATGGCTACCACATCTAATAACAGTTCAGATGAAGAATCTGAAGAGGTATTTTCTGAACTCTCTCGATCTGATCTTGAATCATGCTTGTCTGAAACTCTTAGCTCATATCAGAAACTAAAACAAAATTTTAAAGCAATAAAAGGCTGTCTTGAAGAAAAATTTGAAGAATGTGGCAAACTTGAGATGATAATTCTTGAACTAAAAGATGAAAACAGATCCTTAACATTACAAAGAGATGCAGCAAAGAAAAATTGTTTAAAACTGGAAGAAGCGTTATCTCAAGCCCCACAAACTTCAAATACGATAATTTATAAATACGAAAAGGCCTTTCAAAAGTTTCTGAAAAATGGGATAGGAAGGAGTGTTATGGCATCCATGATTTATGGAGTTAGTCAGAACAATAGAAAAGGAATTGGGTATGATCCTAAGGAAGATAAAACTTCTACTAGTGACCAACTTAAATCTCCATTTTCATATCACTACACACACACACAAGAACAAAAATTTGAAAATGCTAGAAAACCCAAAGTTATGAGAAACTCTGGGAAAATTAATCAGAAAGGACCCAAGAGACTCTGGGTACCAAAAGATAAGATTGTTTATGTTGCAGATATCCTATGCAGCAAAGTTCAAACACCAGTCATGGTACCTGGACTCTGGATGCTCGCGACACATGACGGGAAGAAAGTCTATGTTCCAAAGCCTGGAACTTAAGGACGCTGGATTCGTAGGCTTCGGAGGAGATCAGAAAGGAAGGATCAGAGGCTCCGGAACTATTGGTAATGGTACTCTTCCCTCTATATCTGATGTCCTTTACGTAGAAGGATTAATGCATAACCTGTTATCCATAAGTCAATTAAGTGATAATGGTTATGACGTGATCTTTAATCAAAAAACATGTAAAGCCATAAATCAAAACAATGGTTTTGTCCTATTCACAGGCAAGAGGAAAAACAATATTTATAAAATTAATCTTTCTGATTTAAAAGAACAAAATGTGAAATGTCTGATGTCTGTTCATGAAGAGCAATGGGTATGGCATAGACGCTTGGGCCACATTAGCATGAGAAAACTATCTCAGCTAAATAAACTCGAGTTAGTCAGAGGCCTACCTAAACTGAAGTTTTCTTCAGATGCTCTATGTGAAGCATGTCAGAAAGGAAAATTTTCAAAAACTTCTTTCAAAAAGAAAACTATTGTTACCACCTCTAAGCCTCTGGAACTTCTTCACATTGATTTATTTGGTCCTGTGAAAACAGCATCAGTCAATGGAAAGAAGTATGGACTAGTCATTGTTGATGATTTCAGTTGCTGGACATGGGTGAAATTCCTAAAGCACAAGAGTGAGTCACACTCTGTATTCACTAGTTTCTGCTCCAAAGTGCAAAAAGAATTTGACTCTAAAATTACTAGAGTCAGAAGTGATCATGGTGGGGAATTTGAAAACAAATATTTTGAGGAATTATTTGACTCTAATGGAATATCCCATGATTTCTCCTGCCCTAGAACTCCACAATAAAATGGAGTTGTAGAGAGGAAGAATAGGACACTCCAAGAGATGGCCAGAACCATGATCAATGAAACGAATGTGGCTAAGCACTTTTGGGCCGAAGCTGTAAATACAACGTGTTATATTCAGAATAGAATCTCCATAAGACCTATTCTGGAAAAGACTCCCTATGAACTGTGTAAAGGAAGAAAATCAAACATTTCATATTTCCATCCATTTTGATGTTCTTGCTTTATTTTAAACACTAAAGAACATCTGAACAAGTTTGATTCCAAAGCACAGAAAGGTATTATGTTAGGATACTCAGAACGCTCTAAAGGCTACAGAGTATACAATACAGAAACCAAAATTGTGGAAGAATCAATTCATGTCAGATTTGACGATAAGCTTGACCCTGAAAAGTCAAAGCTAGTTGAAAATTTTGCAGATTTAGAAATCACTCTTGCAGGATCTGATAAAGTTCCAGAAGCAACTGCCACTCAGAACTCTGAGGAAATTAATTCCCCAGCAATCCCAAAGAAAGCTAAAAGTCGCATCAACGTATCTGAAGAATTGATTCTGGGCAACAAAGACGAACCTGTCAGAACCAGATCTACCTTCAGGACCTCTGAAGAGACGCCTCTGGGACTAGTGTCTCTGATCGAGCCTATGTCCTGTGATGAAGCACTTCAAGATAACGACTGGGTTTCAGCTATGCAAGAAGAGTTAGATCAATTCACAAAGAATGATGTCTGGGATCTTGTTCCCAAGCCCAGAAGCACTCACGTTATTGGAACCAGATGGGTATTCAGAAACAAGCTGAATGAGAAAGGAGAAGTCGTCAGAAACAAAGCTCGACTGGTAGCTTAAGGTTACAGTCAACAAGAAAGTATTGACTACAATGAAACCTTTGCTCCAGTCGCAAGGTTAGAATCTATTCGTCTTCTTGTATCTTTTGCTATTAACCATTCTATTAAATTATATCAAATGGATGTCAAGAGCGCATTCCTTAATGGTTATATATCAGAAGAAGTGTATGTCAACCAACCTCCAGGTTTTGAAAATCCAAATTTTCCAGAACATGTCTTTAAACTTAAAAAATCTTTATATGGACTTAAACAAGCTCCCAGAGCTTGGTATGAACGTTTAAGTAATTTTCTTCTGGAACACAATTTTATCAGAGGGAAAGTTGACTCCACACTCTTCTGTAAGAACCTTAACAATGATCTCATGATATGTCAGATATATGTTGATGATATTATTTTTGGTTCTGCTAACGCCTCTGTTTGTCAAGAATTCTCTGAGTTAATGCAGGCAGAATTTGAAATGAGCTTAATGCAAGAACTAAAGTTCTTTCTAGGAATTCAAATTAACCAAACTTCAGAAGCCACGTACGTTCATCAAAGCAAATACATAAAAGATGTTCTGAAGAAATTTGACATGGCTGAATGCTACTCTGCAAAGACTCCCATGCATCCAACATGCATTCTTGAAAAGGAAGAAGTCAGTAAAAAGGTTTGTCAGAAGCTCTATCGTGGTATGATAGGCTCCCTTCTCTATCTGACTGCTACTCGACCTGATATTCTCTTTAGTATCTGTCTCTGTGCTAGATTCCAATCAGATCCTAGAGAAACTCATTTAACAGCAGTTAAGAGAATTTTCAAATATCTGAAAGGAACTCCTAACCTGGGCCTGATGTATGAGAAAACATCAGAGTATAGACTTTCGGGTTACTGTGATGCAAATTATGCAGGAGATAGATTGGAACGAAAAAGCACATCTGGAAATTGTCAGCTCCTAGGAAATAATCTGATATCCTGGGCCAGCAAAAGATAGTCAACCATCGCTCTATCAACTGCAGAAGCCGAATACATCTCAGCATCACTGTGCACAACTCAGATGCTCTGGATGAAGAATCAGTTAGAAGATCTGCAAATCTTCGAGAGTAACATTCCTATCTTCTGTGATAATACTGCTGCCATTTGTTTAAGTAAGAATCCCATTTTACACTCCAGAGCTAAGCACATTGAAATAAAACATCATTTTATCAGAGACTATGTTCAGAAAGGGATAGTAACATTGAAGTTCATTGATACAGATCATCAATGGGCAGATATCTTTACTAAGCCTTTAGCTGAAGATAGATTTCTTTTTATCCTAGAAAATCTGAACATTCAAAATTGCCCTGAATAAATTGTGCCTCTGAAGATGTAAAATGAGACTCTGACATAAACATATGAGTTTCTGCCTCTGACTCTGATACTTCTACCAAGTTAAGAAGATATCTGAGTTAGAAATCTCCAGGAACCAATCCTTTGGTATTCCTGAAGATCAGATACATCAACACGTGGAGTGAATTGCGTCTAACCTTGGAACTTCTAGACAGCTGTCCAGAAGAAATTCAAAGGACAGACATTTGAGATCTCCTCGAGCAGTGTGCATACTGTTGGGATTAGACATTCATTAATGAGCCATAATCATTTCTCCCTCTAAGCGTGCTAACTTGGTTTTTGTGCTAAACTCTGATTTTTGTGTCGTTTTGCATGCGTTTCCTTTTAGTATATAAACACAACTCTCACATTGTGCACACACTTCACTCTCACTCACTTTCTTAAACCAGCTCTCTCAGGCATTTCTGCAAGCAGTTCATCTTCATCTCGTTCTTCTTCAACAATGGATTCTCAGCAACAATCCGTGTTCAACTATTCTCAACAAATGGACTCCAGCAACGCAGCTCAAAGCACAAGCATTCCTACTCCAACAGTTACAGGCGTAACTATAACACCAGTGTACAAGGAGCCTCATATTCTTGACCGTGAGCCTCATATCAATCTTGCAACTCCTTTCGAGAAACTGGATGTTTTGTGTGAATCACTTGTGGATTTCAACAACATGAAGAGGAATGGGGTAGACCTAACTGAAGAACTTCATCAACAAGGTTGGGAAAACTATTTTCAACGCCTTTATGGTCCCGTTTACCCAAACCTCATCAAGGAGTTCTGGAGGTTTGCTGACGCTGACGACCATTTTATCGTCTCCTATGTTTTGGGGATAAAAATCGTGATTACTGAAAAATCAATAGCCTCATTGCTGAACATGGAGAAAGCTGGAGGAAGAAGGATTTACAACATCAATCCTAGGGCAAAGTACATTGCTCATGAAATCAACCCCACCATCTTCAAACTCAACACAGAAGGCAATCCCTCAAAGAACAAAGAACTTCATCAGAACCTCCGGGTATGGCTCAAAATCATTCTGGGAACCATTCATCACCGCCCAGCATCCAACTCCTCAGATTACATCAATACAGATCAGAAGTGTATTTTGTACTGTATTCACAAGGGTTTGAAGCTCTGCCTCCCAGCACTCCTCTTCAAATACCTCAGAGACTCCGTACGGGAGACCAGGAACAACATGAAACCCAGAACCTACATCCCTCTAGGAAGACTTCTATCAGATGTACTGATAGAAAATGGGCTCGTAGATCATCTGGAAAAACATAAACTCATGGAAGATATGGCAATAGAAACTGGAAGGCCTCTGAACTCCAGAAATCTGAAGAGCATGGGGATTCTGAAGAAGATTCAAGTCAAACCTACTCTGGACACCTCTTGGGACGCTTTAAAAGATCAGAGGGATATGCCAAATGGTCTCGCAAGGTTCTACAAGAATGAACCCAAAGAGGCAATCCTCCACTATCTTCAACGTCTGAAGGATGAAGGAGTGGACATCTCAGACTTCAGATTAGAACGTCTGCCAGATTCAGCCCCAGACTTCGTGAAGTTCAAAAGAGGTCCATCTGAGAAGTATTCAAAAGCAAAGAGAGCAAAGCTAGGAGAATCTTCTGAATCAAGACCTCCAGCGCCTCTGCAAGAATCTTCTGGTAAGTCTGCCTCTACTGTTCCCTCTGCACAGCCATTGGCTTCTTCTACTCCTCTACCAACACCCATCTATACCACATCTGAAACCCCTCCTTCCACAACCAGAACACAACAAACTCTACCAAAATTTAATCTTGCCAACACCTCCTTACCACTATCCGAAGCTGAAGAATTAAACCAAACCACTTCCTCATCCTCAGCCCCAGAATCACCTCCCTACTTTATCCTTTCCTCTGACACAGAACCCTCTGACCCTGCTTCTCCCACTCTAGCACAACTTCAATCTCTAAACCGCAATTCCCAACAACCACAATAACCTCCACCTGAACCTGAAGTAACTTCACCATCCACAGAACAACCAACCATCACTCCATCTGAACTTCAACCCTCTGACCTCCATGCCTCTGACATTACCCTTCCACACACTTCCGTTGAACCTCAAACACTCAACCTAAGCCCTCCAACCTCTCCACCTCAAACATCTGAACCAGAACATTCCCTGCCTACCCTAGAGGAAGCCATTATGCTGTTCGCAGGGGCTTCAGTGCAAAAGGTCAAGTCTCTGACCATAAACTCTGGCATCAGTGAGGATCCTGACTCTGTTAGGACACACTGGAGCAGGGTCATTGGCTGGATGACATCTGAGGCCTTCAAACTGAAGCACATCTCTGAGCAAGTCAGAAACGACTTCATCAGAGACGCTGAGGTAAGACTACATGAGCGCTTGGCCAGAGAAGCTGAAGAACAGGCCAGAAGGGAAGAAGAAGAAAGAGCCATAGAAGAAGAAATTCAAAGGGAAAGGGAAGCTGAAGCTAAAGCTCTAGCTGACGTTGCTGCTGCTGCTGAAGCTGAAGCCAAAGCCGCTGAAGAACAACATGCTCTGACTCAGGGGGAGTCTTCTTTTTTTGCCCCCCTGGTTCTCAGGACGCTGGAAGAACTTCAGAAAGAGCAGAAGGAAGTCCGAGCCAGACTGGATCAACAGGACACTGTCAACGCCAACATCCAGAACCTACTGAATCAACTGCTTCAGAGAATGCCTCCTCCTCGCAACCCTTAGGCACTTAGGATTTTTTGCTTGTTGCCTATCCTTATTTCTGATTTTGTTTTTCTTGCCATTATCTCTGATGTTCTGTTATCTAAATATATAATGTTTTGTTGATTATTTTGTTTAAGTCTTTTTTATTCTGACAAAAAGGGGGAGAAATTAAATAGCTCTGATGAAAAATTGCCTAATAACTTAAGCACTCTGCAAACATACTATTCCTTAAAAATAAATTCATCTAACACTGGACTTAAGAAATTGCAGAAGGTATCGAGAAACTTCATTTCCGGGAAGCTCTAGTAAGAACTTCTGAACTCCCTAGCCTATCTCAGGGGGAGCTCATTTCTATCTGATCTGATAAACTCTATTTTTTTGTTTCATCTGTCATTTGAGTTTTGTTTTGTCATCATCAAAAAGGGGGAGATTGTAAGAACAGAAATTGTTCTACAACAGATTCCAGGATTTTGATGATAACAAAGGATGAAACCAAAAATGGCACTCTAACGAAAAGTTTCTAAGTGTGCAGGATTCTAAACTAGAAGAAAGGAATCTGATTACGTCATCAGATACAGAATCCAATCAGATACAAATTATCAGAAGCATTTGAAGTAGAAACGCGCTCAAGAAGGTCTAACTCTGAGTAAAACAGTAGAATACCAGAAGCATCTGTAGAAGAAGTGCGCTCTAGAAGTTCTGACTCTGAACAATGGTATATCTGAATTCCAGAAGCTCTCAGCGTCATCTGAAGACATCATCAGAACTCTAAAAGATCAACATCAGAAGCTCCGAATCCACATAGCAAGATCAAAGATGGAAAGTCGTTGTATTTTGACATCAAGAGTTTCCTCCAAAGTCAGGTTTACCCACTTGGGGCATCTTTGAAAGATAAGAAAACTTTGAGGAGATTAGCTGGCAACTTCTACCTAAATGGTGATGTGTTGTATAAGAGAAACTTCAATATGGTTAAGCTCAGATACATCGATAGACATGAAGCAGGCTTGTTGATGATTGAAATCCATGAAGGTTCCTTTGTTACTCATTCCAATGGACATGATATGGCCAAGAAGATGTTGAGAGCAGTTACTATTGGCTGACAATGGAATCTGACGGTTGCAAATTTGTGAAGAAAGGTCACAAGTGTCAAACTTATGCAGATAAGATTCATGTTCCTCCGACAATGTTGAATGTCATTTCCTCTCCATGGCCCTTCTCCATGTGGGGAATTGATATGATTGGCATGATTGAGCCTAAAGCTTCGAACGGACATCGTTTCATTCTGGTGGCTATTGATTACTTCACAAAGTGGGTTGAAGTGGCATCGTATGCAAATGTAACAAAGCAAGTTGTTGTAAGGTTTATCAAGAATCATAGTATATGTCGTTATGGTGTGCCAAGTAAGATCATTACTGATAATGGATCTAACTTGAACAATAATATGGTGGAATCTCTTTGCAAAGACTTCAAGATTGAACATCATAATTCTTCTCCTTACAGACCTAAGATGAATGGGGTTGTTGAAGCTGCAAATAAGAACATCAAGAAGATCATTCAGAAGATGGTTGTGAGGTATAAAGATTAGCATGAGATGCTCCCATTTGCTTTGCATGGGTACCGTACATCCATCCATACTTCAACAGGGGTAACCCCTTTCTCGCATGTTTATGGCATGGAAGTTGTGCTCCCAGTAGAGGTTGAGATCCCATCATTGCGTGTTTTGATGGAAGCCAAGTTGACTGAAGCTGAATGGTGTCAAACCAGATATGACCAGTTGAATTTAATTTAAGAGAAGAGGTTGATTTCCATGTGTCATGGTCAGTTGTATCAGCAGAGAATGAAGAAAGCTTTTGATAAGAAGGTCAGGCCTCGTGTGTTTAGAGAAGGTGACCTTGTGCTCAAGAAGATTCTATCTTTCAAACCAGATTCTAGAGGCAAATGGACTCCTAATTATGAAGGCTCGTATGTTGTCAAGAGAGCCTTCTCAGGCGGTGCTCTGATTCTTACAAATATGGATGGTGAAGATTTCACTCGTCCTGTGAATACCGGTGTAGTTAAGAAATACTTCGCCTAAAAAAAGAACAACTCGCTAAGTTGAAAACCCGAAAGGGAGACTTAGGCAGAAATGAGCGTCTCGGTGGATTGAAAACCCGTAAGGGTGATCCAGGCAAAAGTTAGAGACATAAAACAGAAGAATTTATCCTGATAGATTGAGTACTCCGCCTTGGGGAAATTTATGCAAAAATTAGGGATTATGGAAAGTAACTACATTCGGTTGATCTTCAATCTTGAAGACATTCTTGAGCACGTCATTTGGTTATGATTCGTCATCTTCAGCCAAAGCCAAGAGCATAGTGGATATTGGAGTTAGTAGAAGGATTAGTGATCATTGTATTCAATGTAGCCCTTTTTCATGTAAATTACCATTTTTCAACTTTTGTAAAGATCTATGGAGTCTTGTCATTTACAGACTACCATTCTATTAAATAAAGTTGAGTTTTTTATCCAATCGTTTCCACTCTTATTTATTTTTCATCCGAATAAAATTAAATTTTATGATGATCATTTTGAAATTGAATTTAAAAATAAAATAAAAATTGTCTTTCTTAAAATAATAAAAGCAATTACTTTTAAAGAACAATCAATTTCATTAAGGAATATCAACTGCAGTCTGAGAACAAGTAAGTCTTTGAAGTGCAAAACATTGTTGGTCTTTCCCTAAGCAGTTCGTTCAGCAATTCAGTTTCCCCATTTGAGTTTTGTGATCGCCTCCCCAGCTGATTTGTAGGCATGTATTCTTAACGGTTTGCATAGATTCAGTACAAAATTTTTGTTTCCCCTCAGGTCGCCAACGGAGTTATCTCTGATCCCCGTCAGCACTGATCCTTGAGCAGTATTCTGCAAGGTTGTCTCCCATTTGATGTGGTGTTGACCTAAATTTCCCTGCAGGGTTGATGATTTAAATCCTCAGCATATTTTTTTCCCTTTCCCTAGCCAAGGTCGAGCCTTTGAGATGGATGGTTTATGTCCCCCCCCCCTAACTCTTTTTCTCCAGTCGATGCCTCCATCCTGTCAAGATTAACCGAGGGTTGTATTGATGATTCATAATGTTGACATTTGTATCCTTTATGATTGTTTTGTCAGCATAATCATCATATATACATATACATATGAATATGCATTCATATATTTCATTATTACATCATTGAACTTTTTTATTCATCTTTTTTCTAGTCCTCTGCTACGGTGATATTATTTCCCCATGCTAATTTGGTGCGTTTGTCCTCCCTCAATTGTAGAGTGTCACCCCCTTAAGCATAAATAATTTAACCTTTCTCATTCTCCACTGAGTTATTTCCTCGTGGATGATTATCATTTAAGTTTCCTCCACAGTCGATTATCTGGGTGGAACCACTCCCCTTGAGTTATATCCTCATCAGGTCGAGTCTTTGGCTGACTATTTCTTTCTAGCTCTTACCTAGATCGTGCTTTTGGTCCCCTGAGAGTCTATTACCCAATAAATGGTAATATTCTTCTCAATTTGAGAGTACTTTACTCTTACCCAATACCCGGTAACAGTGATCTACTTCCTCTGGTTTTTCCTCAGCGGATTCGTCTTATGTTTCCCCAGGTAGTCTATCCTTGATATGTTCATCTTAACCGATGACGGGTATTCTTCCTTTTGAGTGTATCCTTGATATGTTCATCCTAACCGGTGACAGATATTCTCTTTGTGGTTTTCGGCCCAAAAAAAGGTAGTTGTAATCCCTATTTCATTCCCCAGAGGGTTAATCCTTGATATGTTCATCCTAACCGATGACGGGTTTCCTCCTCTTTGCGGTCTTCTGCCCAGTAACCGGTAGTTGTAAATCCTACTTTCCCTTGCGGATTCTATCCTTGATATGTTCATCCTAACCGATGACGGATATTCTCTTTTTGGTATTCTATCCAGTAGCTGATAGATGTGATTCCTATTTATCCCCTCGGAGTCTATCCTTGATATGTTCATCTTAGCCGATGATGGATATTCTCTTTTCGGTATTCTATCCAGTAAATGATAGATGTAATTCCTACTTTTCCCCGACAGTCTATTTTTAATATGTTCATCTTAACCGATGAAGGATATTCTTCCCTTTGAGTTTATCCTTGATATGTTTACTCTAATCGGTGATAAATATCCTCTTCCTTCGGTCTTCTGCCCAGTAACCGGTAGTTGTAAATCCTATTTGGCTTTTCCCTAGCAAGTTATTCTTACCCAGTAACTGGTAATGAGTACACCTCTTGTTGCCCTCAGCGAGTCATCCTTGATATGTTTACCATAATCGATAACGGATGTCCTCTCTGTCAGATTATGTTATCTCCTTACCCAGTAACCGGTAATAGATGATGTATTTCTGGTACTCCTATGTTGAAGTTCATTTCTTCCCCAATTGAGTATGAGTGCGTATTTCCTCAGTGAAATCGATGTCCCTTGTTTGGATCGAGTATTTCAGTTTTGTCCTGATTTACCCGTTTCCCCTGCAGGTTTTCCCCTTTATCCCTGACTGAGTCTTTCCATTGATTTATTTTCATGGAATCCCTCGTGTCCCCCGGCAGTTTTAAGTCGTATTTTGGCCTACGCATAACTTTTTATCCCCATAGTATATGTCTCCCTAGTGAGTTTTCCTTATGGAATGCATTATGCTCCTGTGGACTTTCAGTCTCTCCGAATTTTTTTCCTTTGTAGCCACATTTTCCCCACAGAGATTATGTTTAACATTTCATATCATATGCATCATGAGGTCTCTTATGGACCAAAATTTGTTTTTATGTTGTTATTTAAGTCTATTCAATGAGTCGATATGAATATTTTAACCTTCATCTCCTCAGCTAGAACGTCCTTAAATAGGGGTAGCTGTAAGACCCTAATTTTGACCCTAAAATCCCTCATGTTATTTCACCATATGCATTAGCATTGGGATCACATCTTGGCATCCTCCTTACCCCTCATTCATTGGGTTTGCATGGGGAGAGATCACCAAGCACATTTCATTGTATCATACTTCATTTTTCTTTATTTACTAAACAAAATACCAAAAATATGTCAATGTATAGTTTGCTCCCTTTGTAGGTAGTGTGCATGCTCACTTGTGCTCTATCAAGCTCATACCTAGGATTTAAGACCCTCAATGCAAGGATCACAATCAAGAAATGGTTCACATTGACTCTAAGCATCATATATGGATCCCATGGTCTTCACATGTTATTTTGATCAAGAAATCATTAAGAGTTTGGAGTTTGTTTGCCTTGGAAATCCTAATTCATCTAGCATCTTGTGTGACTACTTCAACATGTTTCCTTAACAATCGATAAAATATTTCAAGGTATACTTCACATTACATCATCTTATGCATATATTATCCTCCATGAGTCCCAAAAGTCAAGATAATGTCAAGCTAGCAAGATGGTTCATGGTGGTTGACAAGAGAGAGTCAACTGGCCAAAATTGGGGTTCCCAAGACCCTATCTCCTACAATTTTTGTCATATGAAAATTATTCTAAGAGAAAAGTTACTAAAAATGATATTCCAAACAACTTTCATGTTTAAGTCTAGAGCTAGTTTTTCTTGGAAAGTCATTTTTTATGGTAAAAGATTATAGGTCATTTTGTTTGAACCCTAGTTTGGAGGTCAACTTCCCAAGACCATAACATGCTCAATTTTTATAAGATGAAATCCATTCAAATTGAATGATCAAATTCAAGATATATAATTCAACTTTTATATTTTTAGGAAGTTAAAATTCAACTTGAAAATGCATGTGCCAAGAGGAAACATTATAGGTTATTTTGGGCCAATACCATTGAACAAGTGATTTTCCTCAACTTCTAAAATGCATAACTCCTTCATGACAAATCCAAATGAGGTAAAATTTGTAACCAAATTTAATAGGTTTGAAAGATATATAACTTTGATGAAGGAACATTTCTCATTTGAAGTCCATAGAAAAAGTTATTCAAGGTGGAAGAAGTAAACATTTGACTTGGGACTTAGAAAATTTTCAAATATGTTTGATTTCCCAAACTCCCACCTCAAAATTCATCATGATCCAAGCTTCAAATGAAAAAGTATTCAACATGAAAGTTGTTCCCCTTGATCTCACCTTTCCAAAAAGTCTAAGATCATCTCATTTGACCAAAGTATGAAGGACTTGCGCATGGGTGTAAGTTGAAGGACCATTTGAATGTTTTCCACTTCCACTTTTCGTACACAATTGCATGGCCTTCCAACATGAATTCAGTATGACTTTCACTCAATTTTGGATCGGATTGCATCACTTGATGGGCCTATAACACGCCATGAAAGCATGCAAAGGGAATTTTCAAATTTTTCCAAAATTGGAAGTGTGTGGAAATCAATCTCATGGCCTATAAATAAGACCCTCATTGCTCAGAATTAGGGACCTCATGCCCAAGCTTTGAACCTGCAACCCCAAACCCTCACCATTGAAGGATAAGCTTGAAGATTTTCTTTGAAAATCGAGTTTCAATTCTCCATCTATTTTGAGATTGAAACTCCAAGAGTCCATACCTTTCCTTGATCAATTTCACTTCCAACAAGCAACTGAAGCAAGGCCAGGCATAATTGAAAGCAAGATTGTGCCAATCTGAAGCTCCATTGAAGGTGAATTTTAAGAATTTTCATCTCTTCGATTCTCCCTCAATTCTTCACCATTCTTGTTGATTTTTGGTTGTCTGAAGTCCTATCAATGTAGGCAAGAAGATTGAGTTGCTTTGAGGTCAAATCGAAGCAACTCAGTTCATGATCCTCAAAATTCAAATCCATGTATCTTTTTATATACTTGGAATAGGAGAAAATTGAGGCCAGATTCGTGCTCCTGGGCATTTTTCCTTCAAATTAGTGTATTCACTTTTCATTTTCCATTGAGTTGAGCTTGGACCAGACCGGTGGTGCTCACCGGAGAAGATGACCGGAGCTAGGGATCCAGTGGTGCGCTGGAACAATCCAGACCATCTAATTTGGTCCTCACGTTTTAATCTCATCCATCCAATTTGATTACCACGCGTGTGGCACAGTTGACTGAGGCGTTGGTGGAATGCGCGCGCTTGGCCATCAGATCTGCCACCTCAATTAATGAGGAAGATCTGATGGCCCTTGTTTTTTTTATTTATATTTTATTTTCTGATTTTTTTCATTTAATCCTTTTATTTTGATTAATTCATATTAATTTCATTTTTAATCCAAAAAATATGGGACTTTCGCCAAAAAAATTCTAATATTTTCCTCTTTCATTTTCTAAATTAAAATTTATTTTCGGAATAATTTTGATATTTTTCATGATTTAATTGTTTTTGCGCATATTTTTAATTATTTAAAAATACTTCTGACTTTTCAAATATGATGAAATTTTTTGTCTAAGGTCCTTTGACCTTTTTGACCTAGGATAAATCTCTTGGCCCTTTATTTGGTGTTTTGAAGAGGTTTTAGGTTTTTAATCAAACATAATTAAATTTAAATGCATTTTAATTGATTAATTGTGTAGAAATTATGTTGAGCCATTCTTATTGACTTGTGAAGTTTGACTATGTGTTTGGGCCTTGGTCAAGGTTGATTTGACTTTTGTTGGATTAAAATCATTGGGTTTATGGGATTGATGAAATGTACATTTCATATCCCAAATAAATGAATGATTTTAATTTGATAAAATTCCTCCCATGACCAATTTGTGTTTGTCTCATCTCCCCTCCCTCTTCATCTTCAATCTCATTATATCTCATCCCTTTCATTGACCAATGAACTCTCAATATCCTAAGGCTAATTGGTTCATCAATAACTTTGTGTTAGATGAACCAATACAAGTATGAATGAGATTAGGTTCATCATTTGATCATTTTCTTTATGAGTGTGGTATGTTTTAGGAGTATGGTTCATAATACCATATCTATAACATGCATTAACACCAAAAAAATTATTGTCCGGCCTCAGATAGTTGTGACTTCTATATAAGTCCAATTACGATTGCTTAACATAACGCTAAATTTTGACCCAAAGGCATGGCATTCTAGTAAGTGAGATTGTAAGTCTCCCCCCTTTCATGGTATTGTATGGAAACTTTACCTTTTTTCCTTCCTTTGGAAGATATCTTGGGTCAAGGATCCATGTTTGTGAATAGAGGGTTGAGTGTTCTCCAAAGAATGACTTAATCAATTGAAAAGCAAAACATCACTAACATCTAATCAACTTACATTTGACTAACCTTTATTAATCTTGCTTTTAATTTCAAGTCATTTACTTTATACCATTTAAATTCAAGTCATTTGCCATTTACATATCATTTAACTTTTTTATGTTTATGTCATTTTTACTTTGCTCACTTAAGCCATATATTATGTTTGTATATATTTGTTTGTATATTTTGTTTGTGTTTATGGTATTAGGACCTTAAAATACTTAATAAACAACAAGAATCATAAAAAATATTTGTGTGGATTGTTGGATTTTATATGAGCTTTTGGACTTAGAATTAGGCAACATTCCCTATGCAAAAGGACTTGGCTAAATGCCAATTTTTGTGAGACCAAGTCATTGTGATTTGAGCTTTCATATGATGCACGTATTGGGATCCACATGAATTCATCTGCTTGATGGACTTGATGCAAATGTTACTTTGAACATGTGTCTAATGCCTTGTTCTGAGCTAATCAAGGAGTATGTCATCTGATACATGAGAAGACAAAGAAGATTGTTAGATGTGAAGTTGCTTGCTTGGATGTGACTATCTTTATTTGATGTTTTACTCTTCATTTGCTACTTGCTTACTGATATTGCTTGATTTAAAGTCCAAAGGAAAAGTGGATTTCTATATGACATTCTTGTCTATTGGATTGCATCCCATTGGTCAGATCTTTTCAACTCTTAACTTTTAATTTTATGCTTAGGATTAGTCTCTTCAACTCCTCCCACTTCTTAAATTTCAAAATATCTCCCACTTTTCAAAATCTTCTTTGCTTGTGTTTTTAAAACTTAGACTTTATTGTAAATTATAAACTTTGGCATTATGCCATTGCATTTTAAAAATCTTTTCTTAAATCAAACTTGTAAATGAATCTGTCATACCCCAAAATTTGCCCGTTAATCTTTCAAGACACTCCAACTCATTGTTCAAGGCATTGATCTTAAAAGAACAAAGACCCAGTACATAGGTGGCCAAATCCAGAAAATGGCCCAAACTGGAATGCTCGCTAGGCGAGCAACTCCTTCGCCTAGTGATCCCTTCGCTACGCCACTCGCCTAGCGAAGCTTGCGAATACCAGAAAATTTTGGGCTTCATTCTGAGCCCATCAGGTCACAAAAATCATTATAAATAGCAGAACTTCATTCAGAAAAAGGGGACAGAGGCAGATGGACATAAACCCTAGCAAGGAAACCCTAACAAAAGCAACACAGCAAACCCTGGAGGATAACCCAGAGAATTCAGAGCAACCCTAAAGGAAACCCTGAAGGAAACTCATCTGCCCCAAGGTTACCTCCGCCCAACTCAATCCGGCGCCAACCCTAAGAGTGACTTGCCAATTCAAGGTTGCAATTCAGTTGCAAACAGGTTTGCATTACTATTACCGCTTTATGTTCTTAACTTGCATGTGGCATTATGATTGAATCTATAAAAATATCTTAAGTTTTTGCATGTGAATTTAAGTATGTATGAATATCTTGAACGTTTAACCATGTAATTTCTGTAATGGATGCCATAGGGTTTGGAGCTTTCTGGAATTGTACTGTTACCAAAACCAGAATCCGCAGCCGCTCGCTAGCACATCGCTAAGCGAGCATGTAGCGAGTATTCTCTAAGCCTTCGCTAGGCGAGGCAGGGGCGAACGCGACAGTCGCTGATTTTTCTGTTCTGTTCTATGCTTATCTGATCTGTTTTATTCTAACCATGCGTTATTTTGCCTGACATTCCTACCGCTGTGTTTCTTTTGTGGTGTAATTCTCGATTGCACCCTGATTTGGTATTCTGACCTGTTTTGCTGAATTTTGTAAAGGTTCACATACTCCCGGAGAAAGTAGCTTGCTAGGTATTCCACTTTATTTGTGGGATACCCTTGTGGAGATTCACCCTAATTACCTAATTGATTATAATGTGGACCTAATTACCTAATTGATTACAACTACCTAATTGATTGTAAAATGTTGCCTTTGAATATGTGATCTTGGACCTCTCTTTGTTGCCTTACGGTATTACGGTATTACGGTCATGTCCCGCGAATGTGGGGATACACTTAGCAAAGACCCTTCGATTAAATCATCATGCCCCTATAAAATAAATCATTGTCCCTCGGATGTTGCTTGCGAATATATGATTTTGTCCCTCGATGACCCGTCGTTGTAGCCTACGGTTAATGATGATCGTCCCTTCGAATGCTAAGGTATCCTTACAAATGTTGCCTTCCATGACCAATCGATGACCCTTTTACATCCAAAGGATAAAACTACTTACTTCTCAATAGTAAGGACAGTTTTACCCTCATAAGGATAGGAAATGCCCATAAATACATTGGGTAGGTATAACTCTTAATTGCTGGCTCACAACCTGAAACATTTTTCATACCTCACACTTTGCAAATACTAGAAAATCATCACTTGGTATACATTCGTACTAGAATCATTGCCAAGTTATATTTTTCTAAACCGCTTTCAAAATTAAACGAGATAAATACTTTGTATACATTCGTACAAGAATCATTACAAAGTTAAACTCTCTTTTCAAAACATTTTTTAAGCAATTCACAAACACTTTTTTCAGACAAACATAAGTGATCAAGCAATTAAGAGCCCATGGATAACCATGGATACAAAGGGTGCTAACACCTTTCCTTTGTATAATGTACCTCCCGAACCCAAAATCTAATTAAGGTCTTTCCTGTTCTTTTCCACCTTTCCTTATGGGATAAAAGAAAAGTCGGTGGCGACTCTTGCTATCCGCGACATTTGCTTTCCAAAGCAAACACACCGAAGTCAGTTCACCGTATGACAGAACTGGCGACTCTGCTGGGGACACTTAAAGAGAGGTTACCTTAAAAACAAGATCACTTATTTAAATTGTCTGATTTACTTTTAAGGGATTGCTTGGGTATTTTATGCTTGAGTGAAAGATCCTACACCCGGATCTAGTGTACCTTAGGTAAGTAGCAAAAGATCATCGCGACTATCCGGCGTATACTGGAATGGTCAAAATGATGGCTACGGTTAATGTGACACTTTGGATGTCCTGATGTTCCTCATGTTTACTTGAGGAAAAATTTGGCTTCCGCGTGGTGTCATCAAAGCATTAACCAGACCTTTAGAACCCTAATTGACTCATCCTAGCCATTAGAAAGTAGTGAGATAACTGACTTCGGTTCCGACTGGGGTTGGTTGAGACTCGATACTACACTCCTTGAGATTGGACTTTAGGGAAGCTTTGGTCAACCACTTGGTGTTGCACTGAAGTGGACTTAAGGAAAGGTCAATGATTTGAGATCCTTCTAGAACCCGGTTACTATTCTAGGACAGGTTGAACCAACCAAACTTCAGTGGGGAGGGTACTTACCTATGGAACTCATGCGAGCCTTAAAACCTAGGAATGATTGATGGGCGACTTATTGGTGCTTGTTATTTGTTTAACATCATAACATCATAACATCATAACATCATGGCATTGTACTAACCATTTCAAGGACTTAGGGATTTAACTTTGCTCTGTTTTGTAAGGCTATGGCTTCCAGGAAGGCCATCCGGATCAATCTTGTAGCGATCTCTCCTCAACTCAAGAATTTATTTCCCTCTTTTGGTGGTTTTCGCAAAGTTAAAATCCAAAAGTCCTTGAAAACATTTCATACATTGCATAGCATAACATAACATTGCATAACAGGTACTCTAAAGGATCAATGTTCTCACGGTCTTCATTGCAAACAGAAAAATGGACCGTGAACAAACTGTCAAAGATCTCCAAGCTCAGAATGCTCAATTCCAGGAGATGATCTTGAACTTATCCAAGGGGCAGGAAGAACTGAAGGCTCTCTTGCTCGAGAAGAAGAAAGACAAGAAACCTGTGAGTTACATTAACCCGGGAAGAAGGCTTAAAGGACAGGCTGCAGGAGTCAAGATTAGACTTCCGAAGGATCAAGGAGAGGAGACAGAAAATGATTCGGAAGAGGAGAATGTTGATCCCTTCAACCCTGAGGACGACGATGAAGATTATGAAAACGAACAGTACTCTCCAAAAGATGATAAGTATAAGTTGCTGGAGGAACGCATGTTGGCTATGGAGGGTTAGAAGGCGCCCGGTCTGGATTTCGAAAGTTTAGGTCTGGTCTCTGATGTGGTCATTCCTCGCAAACTCAAGGTCCCCGCTTTCACTAAGTATGATGGTGCATCTTGTCCTCAGATGCATCTGAGAGCTTATGTGAGAAAGATTAAGCCGTATACCACTGATAGGAAGCTATGGATCCATTTCTTCCAAGAGAGTCTGTCTGGCACACAGTTAGAGTGGTATTATCAGCTCGAGAGCTCTAACATCCACACCTGGACTGATTTAGCGACAGCTTTCTACAAGCACTACCAGTATAATTCTGAATTGGCGCCTACTCGGCTACAGTTGCAGAATATGACTATGGGCTCTAAGGAAAGCTTCAAAGAATATGCCCAAAAATGGAGAGATTTGGCTGGCAGAGTCAAACCCCCTATGACTGATCGAGAATTAGTGGACATGTTCATGGGTACATTCTACAGCCATCTATTGAGAAGTTCCTCATCGGATTTCACTGAACTTATATTAACAGGTGAACATGTTGAAAGCGGCATTCGAAGTGGAAAGATACAGGCGGCTACCTCTGATCCTCCGGAGACCCCTAATGTCATCACTGCTCCTCTGCCTAATCATGACGAGATTGTTAATGCTTTGGAAGATGCCGATAACGATTGTGACTTGGATAGCTGGATTTTTCCAACAGTTGGCAACAGACTCGACAATTGGAAGGCTGAAGACACTATCCCGATTTCCTTTAGTCAGGAGTAATTGTTATTGCTTATTTTAATGTATCAAATTTTGTTAAAAGTCTTGTCGTTTTCATAAGCATATTCACATTCAATGAATCAATGGACCTTTTTGCATTCAAATATTGCGCTCTTTATCTTTCCTGTCATCTTTCGAACAAGTTATGTTTTCTTACACACACTCACGTAACGAATTGCAGATCCACACCCACTCTGGATCCTGTTGATAATAGTTCTGCTACTGTTAATTATGACTTCGAAAATCCGATCTACCAAACCGAGGATGGAAGTGAGGAAGATTGTGAAGTACCTGAAGAGCTTGCCAGACTGGTACTGCAAGAAGAAAAGACTATACAACCGCATGAAGAGTCAATCGAAATTGTAAATCTGGGTACTGAAGTGGACAAGAAAGAAGTCAAAATAGGAGCAGGCTTGGGGAGCAGTGTCAAGGAAAGATTGATTCAGATGTTACATGATTATATTGAGATTTTTGCTTGGTCGTACGAAGACATGCCAGGACTGGATACCGATATAGTAGTGCATCGTTTGCCGATGAAGGAAGATTGTCGTCCTGTTAAGCAGAAGGTTCGTCGCATGCGTCCTGAAATGTCCGAGAAAATCAAAGCCGAAGTTATGAAACAATTTAATGCCGGTTTACTAGCTGTTACTTCTTATCCCCAATGGGTTGCTAATGTGGTACCAGTACCGAAGAAGGATGGTAAGGTGCGAATGTGTGTCGATTACAGAGATCTGAATAAAGCGAGTCCCAAAGATGACTTTCCACTTCCGCACATTGATGTTCTGGTAGATAACACCGCTCAACACAAGGTATTCTCCTTCATGGATGGATTCTCGGGTTATAACCAGATTAAGATGGCACCTGAAGACATGGAGAAAACTACGTTTGTAACGCAATGGGGCACTTTCTGTTACAAAGTAATGCCATTCGGTTTAAAGAACGTTGGGGCAACGTACCAGCGTGCTATGGTGGTTTTGTTCCATGATATGATTCATCATGAAATAGAAGTATATGTGGATGACATGATAGCCAGATCTCATACAGAAGAAGAACATCTCGACCATTTGTACAAATTGTTTGAGAGGTTGAAGAAATACAAGCTGAGATTGAACCCGAACAAATGCACCTTTGGAGTAAGATCCGGTAAACTCTTGGGATTTATTGTCAGTGGTAAAGGAATTGAGGTTGACCCGGCTAAGGTGAGAGCTATTCAAGAAATGCCAGTTCCCCGTACAGATAAAGAAGTCAGAGGTTTCTTGGGACGTTTGAATTACATTGCCCGGTTTATGTCTCATTTGACCGCTACCTGCAAACCCATCTTCAAGTTACTGAGGAAAAATCAAGAGATGATATGGAATGATAAATGTCAAGAAGCTTTTGACAAAATCAAGAAGTACCTCCAAGAACCTCCAATTCTGATGCCACCAGTTGAAGGAAGACCTCTAATCATGTATTTGACCGTGTTAGAAAATTCAATGGGGTGTGCGTTGGGGCAACATGACGAGTCTGGTCGAAAAGAGCATGCCATATACTACCTTAGCAAAAAGTTTACCGACTGTGAAACAAGATACTCACTGCTCGAGAGAACTTACTGTGCTTTGGCCTGGGCTGCTCGCCGACTAAGACAGTATATGTTGAATCATACCACTTTGTTGATTTCTAAGATGGATCCTATCAAATACATATTTGAGAAACCTGCCCTCTCCGGAAGAATAGCAAGATGGCAAATGATTTTAACAGAGTATGATATCCAGTATACTACCCAGAAAGCAATCAAAGGAAGCGTGCTAGCTGATCATTTGGCTCATCAAGCAGTGGATGATTATCAATCTATGAATTTTGAGTTCCCAGATGAGGATGTCATGCTTGTTACTGATTATGAAGAACCTGGACCGGACGAAGGACCCGAAAGGGGATCCCGATGGACTATGATTTTTGACGGATCTTCTAATGCGTTGGGCAATGGTGTTGGTGTTGTAATTATTTCTCCCAAGGGTTGCCATATGCCTTTCACTGCTAGACTATGTTTTGATTGTACCAATAATATGGCTGAGTATGAAGCATGTATTTTGGGACTCAGGGCTGCTATAGACCTAAGAATCAAGTTTTTGAGTGTGTACGGAGACTCAGCATTAGTAATCAGTCAGATCAAAGGAGAATGGGACACTAAACATCCGAATCTCATCCCTTATCGAGAGCGGGTGATGACATTAATCCCATGCTTTGAAGAGATTACATTCGAACATATTCCACGAGAAGAGAATCAGTTGGCAGACGCATTGGCTACCATGTCATCTATGTTCAGAGTCAGATGGGATGATGAAGCTCCCAGAATCACCATTGAACGATTAGATGAACCATCCTATTGTTATGAACTTAATACTGATGGAGTAGAAGAGAAACCTTGGTTCCACGAAGTAAAAAGATATTTAGAAACTCAGGAATACCCGGAAGGGGCATCCATCAATGACAGAAAATTTCTGAGGAAGTTCTCCGCTAAATTCTTTTTGAATAATGGGGTATTATACAAACGTAATCATGACTCGACTCTGCTACGCTGTGTGGATAAAAGGGAAGCAGAAAAGATTATGGAAGACACACACGATGGTATTTTTGGGACTCATTCTAATGGACATACGATGGTCAAGAAGATTCTGAGATCAGGGTATTATTGGTCTACCATGGAAGCTGATTGCCACCATCACTCCAGAACTTGTCACAAGTGCCAGATCTATGCGGATAAAGTACATGTGCCTCCTGCTCCATTGAACGTGTTGACAGCCCCTTGGCCCTTTGCAATGTGGGGCATTGATATGATTGGAGAGATTAAACCTACTGCTTCTAATGGACATCGTTTCATCCTTGTTGCTATTGATTACTTTATAAAGTGGGTAGAGGCAGCCTCATTTGCTTCCGTCACCAAGAATGTGGTGGCACGGTTCATCAAGAATAGTCTTATTTGTCGATATGGCGTCCCTGAAAGAGTTATCACTGATAATGGTACCAATTTGAACAACAAGCTGATTACTGAACTCTGCACGCAGTTCAAAATAAAACACCATAACTCTTCTCCGTATCGGCCAAAGATGAACGGCGTCGTAGAAGCTGCTAATAAGAATATTAAGAAGATTATACAAAAGATGACAGTGACGTACAAAGACTGGCATGAGAAGTTACCATTTGCTCTTCATGGTTATCGCACTTCAGTACGCACTTCGACAGGGGCAACTCCTTTCTCTTTAGTCTACGAAATGGAAGCCGTCTTACCTGTGGAAGTTTAGATTCCCTCTCTAAGAATCATGAAAGAGGCAGGTTTAGACGAGGATGAATGGATTCAGACTCGACTCGATCAGATAAATTTGATTGATGAAAAGAGACTTGCGGCTGTTTGTCATGGGCAGATATATCAGAAGCGCATGACCCAGGCATTTAACAAAAGGGTCAAGAGACGGGTGTATCAAATCGGTGACTTGGTGATCAAGCGTATCATTCTACCATAAAGTGATCCCAGGGGCAAATGGACTCCCACATACGAAGGGCCATTTGTAGTTAAGAGGGTATTCTCTGGTGGAGCCATGATACTTGCTACAATGGACGGCAAAGACTTCCCACATCCCGTGAACACGGACATAGTTAAAAAATACTACGCATAAAAGAGACCCGCTAGGTCGACGTATCTAGGCAAAAGTAAGGGCATCCCGGCGAACCAAAAGGGTTCGGGCAAAAATTAGGGATAAACATATAAAAATGTACACCCGACAAGTCGAAAACCTGAAAAGGCGGCTTGGGCAAAAAAGGGTATCCTGGTGGACTGAAAACCTGAAAAGGCGGTCCAGGCAAAAATTAGGGATTAAAGCGTATGACTATGTCCCGTTCTCGGTCAGCTTCACCCAAGTCAAAAGGACTGAACAAGCCAATCACTTTTATCCGACAGCAGGAGATGAGAGGCTTGAAGACATAATGACAGTAGTGGAATTAAAATCAATAGGACTTTTTCTGCATAGCTTTCTCTTTGTTTTCTTGACAACTTCCTCTTACTAGGATTTCTGTCTCCCTGTACACAAATTGCCTGTTTATAGGCCCTCTTTCAAAATCAATACAACTTTACTCCCAAAAAGATGCTTTTACTTTCTCTGTTTTGTTTGCGTAAACGTCCATTGATTTAATCTGAATTGATATATGCATTTGAATATGATCGATGTTTATCAAAATACATGCATAAAACGGAAATAGCAATTACTAAAAGACTTCAGGATCGAGGAGAAGGTCTAACCATGCTTTCCAACGAATCCGGTTGCTAATTCTATTCCCCAGCATAAACCAGTTACTCCCCAGAAGGAATTGGCATCGCTAGACAGACGGATCATCTCCTCCATCCCCCAGCCAGGCTCTGTTGAATATTTCTACCATCAGACAGAAATCAAATATCCCTAGCTAAGAGAGGGTCCTCGATACAAATGTTTCCAACCAGAATATTGGGATTTATTTTCCTCTGGAAGAACCTTCCTCATGCATAGTTCATTCATTACATCATTTCACAGCATACGCATGCCTACAACATTCGCATTTACTTTCGAAAGCATAAAACATCTCATGCATCATGACATGGCATGAGGCTAACTTTGTTTTTCAGGTTAATTATCCTCCTGATACCGTCAGAGTAAAGATCCATTCAGACGGACATCTTTATCAATTACGTTCAAGATTCAACTACACCTCTCAGATACAATCCATATGAACGTCCATTCCGACAAGCACTCTGATGGTGGCATCTTTAAGCCCACCCCAGATATTCATTGCAAATACAACATATACAAATACTATCAGATATAGCCTAGCGTACGGTTCATTCTGGTCCAGCTCAACATATGACTCCTTCAACTATTCAGATACGATCTAACGTACGATCCATTCTGACCTTCAAATCCTCAGATACTGCCTAGCGTACGGTACATTCCGGGGTGTAGTCTAGCGTACGACTACTTTCTTCTTCAGATACAGCCTAACGTACGGCTCATTCTGCAACTCAGATATGATCTAACGTACGATCCATTCTGACCCTTTTCTCAGATACAGCCTAACGTACGGCTCATTCTGCAACTCCAATACGGTCTAACGTATGACCCATTTGGATCTTCAAATCCTCAAATGCTGTCTAGCGTACGGTACATTCCGGGGTGTAGTCTAGCGTACGACTACTTTCTTCTGCAGATACAGCCTAACGTACAGCTCATTCTGCAACTCAGATACGATCTAACGTACGATCCATTCTGATCTTCAAATCCTCAGATACTGCCTAGCGTACGGTACATTCCGGGGTGTAGTCTAGCGTACGACTACTTTCTTCTTCAGATACAGCCTAACGTACGGCTCATTCTGCAACTCAGATACGATCTAACGTACGATCCATTCTGATCTTCAAATCCTCAGATACTGCCTAGCGTACGGTACATTCCGGGGTGTAGTCTAGCGTACGACTACTTTCTTCTGCAGATACAGCCTAACGTACGGCTCATTCTGCAACTCAGATACGATCTAACGTACGATCCATTCTGATCTTCAAATCCTCAGATGCTGCCTAGCGTACGGTACATTCCGGGGTGTAGTCTAGCGTACGACTACTTTCTTCTTCAGATACAGCCTAACGTACGGCTCATTCTGCAACTCCAATACGGTCTAACGTATGACCCATTTGGATCTTCAACTCAGATACGATCTAGCGTACGATCCATTCTGATTCTACCTTCGTCAGATACAGCCTAACGTACGGCTCATTCTGCAACTCAGATACGATCTAGCGTACGATCCATTTTGATCTTTCCTCCCCAGCGAAGTCACCCGCCTAATGAATAACTCATTCTACGATTCAGATACGATCTAGTGTATGATCCATTCTGATCCTTTATCCCTAGCAGTGTATGATCCATTCTGATCTTTCATCATCAAACTTCCTGGATGTTTCTGGATGGCATCTTTAAGCCCATCTCCATCAAGACTAACCTTTGATCAACAAGTGCAAATTTTTGGGGTATTCTAGTGTTCAATAATCTTCCACCTCCAGACCACGAATGGCATACGTACCATTCTAACTCTCTCGGTTCAAGAATATTGAACAGGGGCAGCTGTCATACCCCAAAATTTGCCCGTTAATCTTTCAAGACACTCCAACTCATTGTTCAAGGCATTGATCTTAAAAGAACAAAGACCTAGCACATAGGTGGCCAAATCCAGAAAATGGCCCAAACTGGCATGCTCGCTAGGCGAGCAACTCCTTCGCCTAGCGATCCCTTCGCTACGCCACTCGCCTAGCGAAGCTTGCGAATACCAGAAAATTTTGGGCTTCATTCTGAGCCCATCAGGTCACAAAAATTATTATAAATAGCAGAACTTCATTCAGAAAAAGGGAACAGAGGCAGACGGACATAAACCCTAGCAAGGAAACCCTAACAGAAGCAACACAGCAAACCCTGGAGGATAACCCAGAGAATTCAGAGCAACCCTAAAGGAAACCCTGAAGGAAACTCATCTGCCCCAAGGTTACCTCCGCCCAACTCAATCCGGCGCCAACCCTAAGAGTGACTTGCCAATTCAAGGTTGCAATTCAGTTGCAAACAGGTTTGCATTACTATTACCGCTTTATGTTCTTAACTTGCATGTGGCATTATGATTGAATCTATAAAAATATCTTAAGTTTTTGCATGTGAATTTAAGTATGTATGAATATCTTGAACGTTTAACCATGTAATTTCTGTAATGGATGCCATAGGGTTTGGAGCTTTCTGGAATTGTACTGTTACCAAAACCAGAATCCGCAGCCGCTCGCTAGCACATCGCTAAGCGAGCATGTAGTGAGTATTCGCTAAGCCTTCGCTAGGCGAGGCAGGGGCGAACGCGACAGTCGCTGATTTTTCTGTTCTGTTCTATGCTTATCTGATCTGTTTTATTCTAACCATGCGTTATTTTGCCTGACATTCCTACCGATGTGTTTCTTTTGTGGTGTAATTCTCGATTGCACCCTGATTTGGTATTCTGACCTGTTTTGCTGAATTTTGTAAGGGTTCACATACTCCCGGAGAAAGTAGCTTGCTAGGTATTCCACTTTATTTGTGGGATACCCTTGTGGAGATTCACCCTAATTACCTAATTGATTATAATGTGGACCTAATTACCTAATTGATTACAACTACCTAATTGATTGTAAAATGTTGCCTTTGAATATGTGATCTTGGACCTCTCTTTGTTGCCTTACGGTATTACGGTATTACGGTCATGTCCCGCGAATGTGGGGATACACTTAGCAAAGACCCTTCGATTAAATCATCATGTCCCTATAAAATAAATCATTGTCCCTCGGATGTTGCTTGCGAATATATGATTTTGTCCCTCGATGACCCGTCGTTGTAGCCTACGGTTAATGATGATCGTCCCTTCGAATGCTAAGGTATCCTTACAAATGTTGCCTTCCATGACCAATCGATGACCCTACGATGACCCTTTTACATCCAAAGGATAAAACTACTTACTTCTCAATAGTAAGGACAGTTTTACCCTCATAAGGATAGGAAATGCCCATAAAGACATTGGGTAGGTATAACTCTTAATTGCTGGCTCACAACCTGAAACATTTTTCATACCTCACACTTTGCAAATACTAGAAAATCATCACTTGGTATACATTCGTACTAGAATCATTGCCAAGTTATATTTTTCTAAACAGCTTTCAAAATTAAACGAGATAAATACTTTGTATACATTCGTACAAGAATCATTACAAAGTTAAACTCTCTTTTCAAAACATTTTTTAAGCAATTCACAAACACTTTTTTCAAACAAACATAAGTGATCAAGCAATTAAGAGTTCATGGATAACCATGGATATAAAGGGTGCTAACACCTTCCCTTTGTATAATGTACCTCCCGAACCCAAAATCTAATTAAGGTCTTTCCTGTTCTTTTCCACCTTTCCTTATGGGATAAAAGAAAAGTCGGTGGCGACTCTTGCTATCCGCGACATTTGCTTTCCAAAGCAAACACACTGAAGTCAGTTCACCGTATGACAGAATCTAATCATATTGACTTCAAAATTTCAAAAGACAAAAAGAATTAACACTCATTCAAACTCTTTTAGGCCCCTTTGTGCCTCTTTTAAATTTAAATCTTTTGTTAAAAGCAATTCACTTACTTTGAAATTGATACCACGAACTACGAGGTTTTGATCTCTCATTTTTATTTTGGTACGTAGGCACAAGTCCGAAGGTCTTGTCAAACACAAAAATATAATTAATGAATTCTTTTTTCATCCTCACACTCTATTTATTGCAAACATATTTTATACCAAAACACATACACACATAAAAGGACTCCCTAGGAGTACCTAGGACACTTTGGGTGCTAACACATTCCCTCTGTGTAACCAACCCCCTTACCTGTAATCTCTGACATTTTATTAATTTTGATTTGAAAACTTCTTATCTTTGGGTTTGATTCGTACTTTTTCCCTTTTCCTTTGGAAACAATAAAAGCGCGATGGCGACTCTGGTTTTATTGACGTTAAGTTTATCCATAGTTTAATGGTCATGAATTTACCGCTACAGTATACAACTCATATCGGCTAAATTACAAAGAAATAGAATTTGTGAGGTAACAAGATAACTCTTTAACAAAAAGTATGAAAAACATAAACACAAAATACACGTAATAAACTTTCAATTGAATGGAAGTGAAGTTTTAGAAAACTTTTACTGATTTTTTAAAAATAATTTCTCAAATAGTTTATCTAGATTTTTTCATTCTCACAAAGAATAGTAATTGTCACAAGGACTTAGAAGTTTCTCATAGTGAATTAGAAATATATGTATCTGAGATTATGAACTATTTATAGTATACTGGAGAATAATAACATTGTAAGTATACAATAATGTTTTGATAGTTTCTTGTACAATTTCCACACTATTTTCTAAGACACTTACAAGTCGTACATGATTGGGTGGATTTGGAAATTAATTCCTTAAAATTGTCAATTTGCATGTAAATAACATCTTTTCATGTTGTATTTTTCTATTTATGATTGCATTTAACTAAGTCAAACTCGAGTGAATTATAATTAGACGATCCTTTCAGGTGTTTGAAATTATATGGTCATGAGACACTTGACAATATGTTGTCTTATCAGAGACAACGCTTGATAGATATTTCATACCATATGCATGACATGACTCATTGATAGTGTAATTCCTGATATAACTGTACATTTTATACTAGAGTCACTATTCATCTTTCTTAGATATTTAGATTTTCTAAATTAGATACTTGTCAAGGCAAGAAATTTTTTCTCGTGTTCTTTGTTATCATAATAATAATAATTTTTTAATAAGCAATGAATCCAATCAACTCAAAAAAACGGTAAAGGGGTACTTGAATCCCTTATAGCTAAAACTGCTCCAAACACACTAATTGAAACAACAAAGGGGTGCATTGAACCAATCAAAGAAACAATAATAAGATTTAAAGTTATAAGCAACCCTTAACCATTCCCAAGTTTTGGTTTTGATGTTCAACCTACATTCCTCAAAATTCGGAATAACTTCTTTAAACATAACTCTATTACGTGTTACCCAAATGCTCTAGATAGTCGTCAACCAAATAACACTAAGAATTCTACCATCCTCCTATTTCTTCACCTTAAAATGCTTGTATGAAAGCAAAGAGAAATCCTCCACCGATAATCATATCTCTTAGTCTATCCACTTAACCAAATCAACACACAATCTGCTACTGAAATCATAAAAATAAATTAACCGTCATTGTTCTTCAAAATCAACTTAGTTTTTACGATCTCTCCCTTTTTTATGTTGATATATATCATAAATTGATGAATATTTTTCCAAAATAAAATGTAGAAGCTCCATTTAAATTTAATTCCATCAGAATCTAAATGAATTTTGAAACACAAATGAATGAGAAACGCTAACATTTATTTTAGTTTGAATTTTACATAACTTCAGTAGATTGTTTCAGAAGTATTTCTCATTCTCTACCATCATACAAAAAGAAATATAAAAAATATAAATAAACAAAGTAGAAATTGAAGAGAATTTTTTTAATTTAAATTAAAGAAAAGATGGTTATATAGTGATAGATCAACAATTTGATAGTGGAAAGATGATTAAAAACAAATAAACAAAGCAAATATAGTTTGGCTAAGATCAAAAGTTAAGGCTGAAAATTTTCGCTAGAATCTATTCTATAGAATATTATATATGAGTCTTATCACAAACTCCATTATTATTCCTTTTGTTGGATAGTTCTATGCAATTTTGAGTTAGTTTAATTAACTGATAAGTAATTTCTCTAATGATAAACTAATACCAAGGAGTAACAAGCTCGTTTCAATGAGAAGGACAATAGATCGAAAGCACAATGGTCCATGAAGAACAAAGGGAATTTTCATAATTTTGGTGGAAAAAAATCTCAAAATTCAAAGAATTCGACTTGTCAAAAGGGTGAGAGAAGTTGTAACAAACATGGTGATCAAGGCAAATTTATAGGTGAAAGGAAGAGGTTTGACAAGAGCAAGGAGCAATGATACAAGTGCCAACAGTTCAATCATTTTGCAAAAGAATGTAATGGAAATAAGAAGGAATCTCAAGAGGATGAAGCAAAGGTTACAAGACAAAAGTTTGATGAATAGAATAAACTCTTGGCCATGATCACAAAAGCAAATTATAGCACCAAACAGTTGCAGGACAGTGGCTATAACAACTTAAAGAATCCTGGAAAATTGAGTTGTGGCCGGTTGAATGATACGATTGACCGGTTGCATAAAGAGGAAGACTCCATGATGTGTATGAAATGATTCCAATGAAGTGAGAAGTGGCATTTGGACTCGGGTTGTTCAACTTATATGACGAGAATGTTGTACCCTAAAATTTGCCCTCCTCTTTTCATATTTTCACTCAACCCTTGACTTGAGGATCATTTGTATACATCTGAAGCTAGCGGAAATATACCCGAATTTATTGCATGCTCGAACATAAAATAGAATCCTCATCGAACTTTAATTATTCCTGAAGGAAAGGGAAAACAGCGATAAAACCTGTGGAAAGAGAAACTGGGTAAGGAAGCTGATTATGCAAGGGGAAGGTATTAGCACCCCTTACATTCATGGTACTCAACAAGAACCATTTTGATTGTTCTTGCTCGAATAGGTCCTATCTAAGGATTACTCGTAAAAGAATGAGGGAAAATAAATAAAAAATATAATATGCTCGGTGAGGATTATGGCCCTCATGCCTACATATCCTTATAGTACAATAAGGAATTCAGAGCTTCGTAGTTCATAGAACTAGTAGTGAGAGGTGAAAAGAAGTTTGTGATCAAGGTATGGTCTAAACCAAAGGATTGTATGATTTGAACTCCAACCAGGGGAGAAGTCTGAACCCAAGAGTAAAATTGGCGCTGACCAATATATGGGATAGCCGAAAGCGTTCGTCACTATATATGGTATAGCCAAAAACAAAGAGAATTATGTGTTTAGTTTCACAACATAAACAACTCTTGGTTCATAAGGAAATACAAGATGGAGCTCAAAGGGATAATGTATTTGGCTCAAAGAATAGGGTATATCACATGAAGTGAATCATGATAGAATATGAATGCATCATGGAGATGAACGAAGTAATAGAGAAAAGTGACCAAGGTCAAAAAATCGAAGGATTTGGTAAAAGTAACTAAAGATGTATGATTTAAAATCAAATGTAAGGGTATACCGGAATCTATAAGAGAAAATGGTATTTGCAACCCAAGAGTAAAGGTGGCATAACTAAGATCTGGAGGGATAGAGGCATACCCATTGTATTGTCATGACCGAAAAGAATGAAATAGGTGTTTGACATTAAGGAAAACATATCTTGGCACAAAGGTGGACAAATGTCCTAAAAGGGTGTATATGGAATTCCAAAGAAAATTGTATTTGGTTTCAAAGAAACAGTGTGTCACTAGGGTGACTGGTTTACGATTGGAGGTAGATACTAGATCGTGAGAGATATGGATGGCGCCCTAAGGCGGAAGGAATAATTAGGATTATGCTCGCCAATGAGAAAGTCAGAGCATTCGTTGTTCAGGGAACCACGAAACAAAGAGAGATAATGAAGTGTTTACCTAAGCAACTAGGAATAACAAGACAAATAACTTATAGGGTACGATTGCACTGATGAATAGTATAACTTATACCAACATAATTGTAACATGGGAACCCACAAAGGCAAGTTATATTTGAACCCAAGAGTAAAACGGTACATACTAGGATATGGGGGGACAGAGGCATACCCACTATATTGTCTTACCTAAAAGGATGAATTAAGTGTTTGGCATCAAGGAAAACATCTCTTTGTTCACAAGATGGACAAATGTCCTAAAAGGAAGGGTATAGGATCCACAAGAAAGTGTTGTTGGATGCAAGGAACTGTATATCACTTGATGGGAAACAAACAATCTAAAATCAAAGAAGTAAGGTATCTTGGATCCATGAAGGAATAAAACTTTGAACCGAAGAGTAAAAGAGGTACAGACTAAGATGTGGAAGAAACTAGGCATACCCATTCTTGTCATAACAGAAAAATAAATAGAATCAAGTGTTTGGCATCAAGGCAAACATCTCTTGGTTCAAAGGAAGGCATTGATTATGGAATCCAAGGAATAAGAGCAGTAAGTTTAAAGAAAAAAAAAAGCAAAAGATAGAAATACATGGAAGTAATGTATGATAGTAGTGACACATAGAAATAGAAAAAAAGAAAATACCAACTTTGAACAAGTCTCCGGTAACGATCAACGGAATCAAATTAGACGAGTTAATATATCGTTGGAATTGCAATTTTACAAAAAAAGTCAAATATATACTGCAAATTGTGAAACAATCTACGAATTATCCCGAAAAACATCAAAGTGAGCGAAAATTTTGATTAAAGAATGCATTGCTTCGGCTAAAATATACATTTGAATGAAAAACTAATTATATATTCACGATCAGCATGAAAAGTTGATTCAAATGGTATATTCACATGTTATTAATAGTTAAGAATTAAAAATCATTATTTTTAAGTTTATGTCAAACTAAGTGATTATTCCAATAAGTATTTCAAAACAGTAGCTTAAATTAATCAACAAGCAAAATCCAATAATTCATGGCAATGGTTTGGAAGAGATGGAGGATTACCGACGGAGCGGAGGTTTGCTCCGGTTAATGTTGATAATCGGAATGTCGAGGAGAAACCTAGAATACTACAATAATAAGCTCCTTTAATCCAATCAACTTTCAAGCTTGATGATTATTTTTTATGATGAATGAAGATAGAAGATGAATCTTGAATATAGAATATTGATGAATAAATTTGAACTGGTGAACTTTGGATGATGATTGTTGATGAATTTTGATAAACTTTAGATGATGATTGTTGATGATAATGTATAAATTATTGATGGATGATTGTTGATGATGATGTAGAAATTGGATTGTGGCTAAGTTCTACCATTTTAGAACTTCAATGTTAAGTTCTAAATGGTGATGAAGATGAACTTTGGTGGGGTGAGGGAGAGGATGAATTGATAGAGAAATTGAGAGATGATTTGAGAAGAAAAAATGGTGGAAAAATAATGATTAATTGTGAATTTTCTAAGTTAGGTTAGTTAACCCCCAAAAATATGAAAAATAACATGTTTATATAGAGTTGGTAGGTGAATGATCACCCTTGGGTTGTGATCCAAGTAATAGATTTATCAATGGTTAGAAATTAATTTAATCCTAAGTTGCGGATAACCAATTTCAACCATATGATTAATAGTTAAGAGTGGCTAGGATTGAGTGAACAAAAATGGAAATTGAGATTTGTGTTTGTTTGGAAGTTTTGTGTTAGTTTGGAAGTTATGGTAGTTAAGGATTAATTGGGTAATTCAATGATTATGATGAATGAGGTAGTTAAATACCATTGATGTTGGATTTTAGCAAAACTATCAAGTTAGGATGTAAGGCAAATGATCACTATTAAATAACTTGGATTTTAATGCGTTTGCTTTGGTTTTTCACCACTTTTACCTTGAATTTGAGTGACATGATCCATGACTTTTAGTTATTTTGAGAAATGATTTTGTGTTGCAAATAAGCACTATTTAATCAAATTCTTAATTTTTGGGCTTGAAATAATGTTGGAGAGTGTTGAAAAATAAGTGCAGAATTTGTTGGAAATTAACACTTCACATAATCATGACATAAGTCATTTATGATGATTGATGATTAATCCCTTGATCAAATGCTTGTAGAATAGGTCTAGGAAAATTCAGGAGTCAAAATCGAGTCAATGATCGACAATTGACCAAAAGTCAATAGTTGACCAAAAAGTCAACAATTAACCAAAAAGTCAACAATTTGACCAAAAAGTCAACTATGCATACCAGAAATAAAGAGAATTAAGTGTTTGGCTTTAGGCAAACATCTATTGGTTCAAAAGAAGGCATTAATTATGGAATCCAAGGAATAATAACAGTAAGTCTAAAGAAAAAGAAAAGTAAAAGATAGAAATGTATGACAGTAATGTATGATAGTAGTGACACATAACAGTAAAAAAAAATACCAACTTTGAACAAGTTTTTGGTAACGACCAACAAAATCGAATTAGACGAGTTAATATATCATTGTAATTGGAATTTTATAAAGAATCTACGAACTATCCCTAAAAACATCAAAAGTGAGCAAATATTTTGATTAAAGAATGCGTCGCTTCGCCTAAAATATGCATTGGAATGAAAAACTAATTATATATTCACGATCAACACGAGAAATTGATTTAAATGGTATATTCACATGTTATTAATAGTTAAGAATTAAAAATCACTATTTTTAAGTTTATGTCAAAATAAGTGATTATTCCAATAAGTATTTTAAAATAGTAGCTTAAATTAATCAACAAGCAAATATCCAATAATTCATGGCAATGGTATGGAAGAGATGGAATATTACCGACGGAGTGGAGGTTTGCTCCGGTTAATGCTGAAAATCGGAATGTTGAAGAGAAAACCGAAATACTTCAAGAATAAGCTCATTTAATCCCATCAACTTCCAAGCTTGATGATTATTTTTTATGATGAATGAAGATAGAAGATGAATCTTGAATATAGAATATTGATGAATAAACTTGAATTGATGAACTTTGGATGGTGATTGTTGATGAATTTTGATAAACTTTAGATGATGATTGTTGATGATAATGTAGAAATTATTGATGGATGATTCTTGATGATAATATAGAAATTGGATTGTGGCTAAGTTCCACCGTTTTAGAACTTCAATGTGAAGTTCTAAATGGTGATGAAGATGAACTTTGATGGGGTGAAGGAGAGGATGAATTGATAGAGAAAGTGAGAGAGAAATTGAGAAGAAAAAATGGTGGAAAAATAATGATTAATTGTGAATTTTCTAAGTTATGTTTGTTAACCCCCAAAAATATGAAAAATATCATGTTTGTATAGACTTGGTAGGTGAATGATCACTCTTGGATTGTGATCCAAGTAATGGGTTTATCAATGGTTAAAAATTAATTTAATCCTAAGTTGCGGATCACAAATTTCAACCATAGGATTAATAGTTAAGAGTGGTGAGGATTGAGTGAAAAAAATGGAAGTTGAGATTTGTGTTTGATTGAAAGTTTTGTGTTAGTTTGGAAGTTATGGTAGTTAAGGGTTTATTGGGTAATTGAAAGATTCTGATGAATGAGGTAGTTAAAGACCATTGGTGTTGGAGTTTAGCAAAAGTACCAAGTTATGATGTAAGGCAAAATGGTCACTATTAAATAACTTGGATTTTAATGCCTTTGCCTTTGATTTTTCACCACTTTGGCCTTGAATTTCGAGTGACATAAGCCATAACTTTTAGTGCTTTTGAGAAATGATTTTGTGTTGAAAATAAGCACTCTTAAATCAAGTTCTTAACTTTTGGGCTTGACATAATCATGACACAAGTCATTTGTGATGATTGATGATGAATCCCTTGATCAAATGTTTGTAGAATAGGTCCAGGAAAATTCAAGAGTCAAAACCGAGTCAATGATCAACAGATGACCAAAAGTCAGTCGTTGACAAAAAAGTCAACGGTTTGACCAAAAAGTCCACTGTGCCAAAAATATGTAGTTTTTTTATCCTTTTTTTCTTGTAATCCATTATTTTCTAATAAATGAATGAAATCTTATTTTTATTCCAACTTTGCCTTTTTCTTTGAATTCAAGCAATCTTCCAAATTAAGTAACAATCATTCTAATCCCATAACTAACCATGAATCTCAAATAAATAGATGATCCACACCACAAGTAATATGAGAAATAAAAATGAATAATTATCAAATAATATCCACCTCGAAAATCCATTTAAACCGATTAAATCCATTATCACCGATCCTTTGGTCTAAATTTGTTACCATATTGTAGCACCTCAAATTTGCACCCTACCTTGTGTACATTCATTTCATATTAGGTCATAGCATAACATAGGCCACTGCATAACATTGCATTGTCCATTTGCCCAAGTGCAAGTTCAATTGACAAATTAGGTCAAACTGGTCAGGAGATCAGGTCAAACAAGCAAGCATGTGCTATTTTCATTGGAACAAAGCCATATGGTTGATTTATCAAGTTCATATGGTCTAAGGATCATTGTGAAGTGGTTTGGCCAAAGATTGGATGATCAAAGCTCAATAGTCAAGTTGAATCTCTTCAGAAACCCTAGAAAGTCAATTGTGGTCAACTGTGCCTGATTTTATGGATTGGAAGGTGTGAGATGGTTTGAAAGGCCTCATTCATGTCCATATAAGTCTCATTTGACATACCAAAGACCAAGGTTGAAGATTTGGAGGTCAGACAAGATGTTTCCTAAAATGGCAGGTGACCTGTAATTTCAACTGCCCAAAATGGAAAGTTTTTCTCCTTAAAATTACTTCATTATACAAGCTTCAAATGGAATTTTGTCCAACATGAAAGTTGAAGATCTTGATCTCACCATTCCAAAAAGTCCAAGAACTTGAAATTCCCATGTGTGGTTGGCAAGATATGGTCCATTCATTTTCAGAAAATGCCTAAATTCAAAGTGGCATAACTTTCACATGGAATGGCCAATTTGGTTGATTTTTCTTTGAGCAAACCACATTTCATGCAATCTTTCATGGTGCATAATCACATTTCATCAAAAACTCTCATAGCAAAATGGCATTTTTTAAGTGAATTCATTTGCATTTTTAGCATGACATAGTGATTTTGAGAAATACAAGCCATATGCACATGGGACTTTTTCCAACACCTCACAAATGGCATTTTAGACTTGCTTGAAATCAATTTGGACTGATATATTGGCTGGTTTAAAAAAGGGCATATTGGACCTAACACATGAAAATGCACTTTGTACTAATCATCCTAATTTTGCTAATCTTGATTAATTTTTGGATTAGGGAGAGGTATATAGTCTTAATTGTAACTGTTTCTCATAATCAATAATCATTTTTTTTCAGATCCAATCACAAAAACTCACAAAATTCTCTCAATTTTCACATTTTTCACATTCACTTTCTTCATCATTTCATCAATAATTCATCAATATTGTGGCAAGTTCTTTGTTGATTCTTCATGTGCAGGTAATTCTAAAGTTTTGTTTGAAGCATTTGAAGCAAGAATCGTGGCCAATTCCAACTGTTGCAAAGCATCACTCTCCAATGGCAGCTGCAAAATTTCCACTTCCTCGTGCACCTTTGAGCTGAATTTTCCTCATCAATCATCTTCTTGAGCATAACACTACATCTGTTTTCACGAATTGGAACGAAACGAGCAAGGATTTCACACTGTACTTCAAGAAGGTGAGATTTTCGAATCTTCTAATTGTTGCAATTGCCATGTGGATTCAATAGATCTTTGAACGTAGAGCATTTTGATGTTTGAATCATGCATTTTCATGGAGTAATTGTGTAGATATCTTGATTCAAAGTTTGTGTAGTAAAACTTTTCTTGATTGAATCTTCGTGTGTGATAACTTCTGGACCAAACCATTGCCATATCTATGACCTACGTGGAGAGACGGAGAGAACGGTATATAGTTTGTGCGATTTGGTGCGAAAATGTTCATAGCGAAATCTGCAGATGATGAACATGATGAAGCTCGCGAGAAATTCTGGAAATCCCGTGTTTGATCCGCTTCCGTGCCTGGCCATTTTCAAAACTTGTTTCCCGCCGGATCCGTCCATTCACATGAAGCCACCGCATTAATGAAGCTGCGTCGTTTTAGGCCTTGGACTGGGTTATTACAATTATGCCACTCGCTGATAATTAATCCATTTAATCAATTTAAATAATTATTTCATATATTACAAAACTTCTAAAAATCATAGATTAATCATCCCTAATCCAAATTGAATGGGACTTTTTTTGTTAATCTCCAAATTTTGTCTAGTTTTTTTTAGGCATAGTATTCAAAGTTGTGCCTGATGAATTTTTGACTTTGCCTAATGATCTTGTTCATGTATGCATTTTTTGTATGTTTTACCATTTTTTACGTGAAATCTTGATGCCTCAGCCAAAATGCATGAAATTTTATAGGCATGTTTTTGACTCATTTCTGGTGATTTTGATGTATAGTTTGTGAATTTTGGATTTATGGTTTGCAAGATATGATGTGCTCGAGTTGAGTGTGACAATATGTGTCACACTGTGCTATGTTGTGTTCATGATTTAATTTTCCATGCTTACACTAGGCCTATGGCTCTGATTTTTTGCATGAGATACCTTGTATATGTCTAGTTTCACCATGATTTTTTTGTGGATTTAATTGATCCATTTCCCATTTGATTGGGATTTTTGATTGCTGTTTAGCATTTTTAGGGTTTTGCTTGAGTAGCAAACTTCCATATCTTGTGAAATGCTCATTTCTTACCATATGAATGTGAAATTTGGTGGAGTGTTTCTTAACATGTTTAGCTTCACTTTGGCTTTGGTCCCATTCATTTCCCATTTGTTCATACTGTTTTACAATTGATTGAAGTTGACACTTGGTTTGTGACCTAGTTTAGGTTGATTTTTGCATGCCATGACATGTTGAATTTAATTTCCCTACTTCCATTTATCCAAATGTTATGAAATTTGACATGTAGTTCGTTGAATGTGTTCTGTTTAGAATGGAATTTTTGTGGAATTTATTGAGCTGTTTTGATATTTTTTTGATGGAAATCATTCTGTTTGCTCATTTATGATTCACATTTGCTTACTTTGAGTTAAATTGTGCCTGAAATGAATTTGGTGCATAGTTTTGATATGAGACCGATTGGATCCTTTTCTTAATTGAAATATCTTGATTGTGATCATGTTTTACTTGCTGTTTTAAATTTTTTCCCTCCTTTTGACCCTAGGCTTGTCCTAGTGGTCTTGTTACTTATGTTTGAGCTTGCTTTTCAGGTTATGGAAGCACTTGCTTTAAGGAGATAAATTCAAGTTGTTTTGAATTGTTTCATTTGATGTTATAAACTAACTTGTTTTGTTTTGTAGGGTGCTTGGTTCACTTGAGCTTTGTGCTTTGCACATGTGATTGATTATGTTGTTTGTTAGTTCTTAACTTGTCTGTTTTGATTTTGTGATTGGGATGCTGATTATATTTGATTGATTCCAGGTACCCATAGTCGCTCAGTTCTTTTGAGAACTTGCATTGCTTTGCTTGATAAGCAATTTGCACTGAGGTATAACATTCTTGTCTCCATGTAGTCTGGAAGACCTGGCCTGTTACTTGGCCAGGCACCTGTCTGAAGTCCTCCTTAAGAGGCGATGATTGTGATTGTTTACTTTTGTCCCCAAGCAGGTAAAGACCTCAATGAGGCGATTGGCGGATATAAGAGATATGCAATCTATCTCCCGCTATTCTGTTGAGTCGTCCCTCTGCTCACACCACTGTGTTGATGCATTGAGGACACTAACCCAAGATCTTGTACATTGTACAGTTGAGTCTGTGTCTTGAGTGTAGAAGGGTTCCCACATTCTGAACCCACGCTCCTTTGTCTGAAGCTCTCCCTGACCAGGGATAAGAGCTGTGAAGTCTCATCTTCACTCACCTTTCATCTGGCTTCACCTTGACTCTCAATGTCAAGGTTAAGAGCTAACCTCACCTTGATACAGAGGCTTGTTTGTCGAGGTTGATATGACCCCTCGACTAAAGCCTAGCCTTGATGTTTGAGCCCCTTGTTGGTGTGTTTACTTCATGCTGTATGTGTTTGTGTGATGTGATTGTTTCCCCTAGGTTTGCTAGACTCCGCGTAGTCTCGTTTGCATGTCAATTAAGGTAGCACGGTTCCTTTGTATAGGACTTCCTTTCTTGCTTGAGCTTTCCTAAAACACAAACAAACATTATCCCCTCTTAAGGATACGTCAACTCCTTCTACTACAGGTGAGTAAGTCTCCAAAGGTCGAGCATCCGGTAGATTGCGTAGTGACGTCGTCCACTTAAAAAACACAAACCAACAGGAATAGTTTAGCCGAACTACGGCAACTCTGATTCTCATGTCCAGATGAGATACATAGGCACGAGATGCGATGTCTTGTCGAGTTTGACTAACGACTAACACTAATTCTTTTCTCTCGCCCTCGTTGCGATTGAGACCGTCCCTTTCTCTTGCCCTAGTTGCAATCGAGACCCTTCTTCTTCCTGTGTCTTTGTTTTGTCTTGTTGTGTGCTTGGAAGCCGATGTAAGTCCATCGAGTGGCATTCGGGTTCCAGTGTGCGTGTGTTTGGTTCGGATGCTGATGTAAGTCCAGTGATTGGCATTCAGGCTCCACGTTTGCCTTTGCTTGTGTTTGTTTGTGTGCGTGTTAGCCGAGCTACGGATGCTCTGATTCTTCTTCGTCCAAGAAGATACGTATGCATAGGATGCGACATCCTAGCGAGCATGTGTTGTTTTCCCCCAGTCCGAACTACTTTGACTCTGATGTCTATGCTTGATAGACTAAGTAGGCCCAGGATGCGATATCCTGCCGAGTCAGTCTTGTCTGTTTTCTTGTGTCTCTTTCAGCCTGTGTAGATGTTTATTTGAGCAGTGTTTTCGCAACCATTTTCCCTTCCTATTGTGCGTGGATCCCGTCGAGTACGACGGATGCGTAGGGGTGCTAATACCTTCCCTTCGCATAACCGACTCCCGATCCCATTCTCTTTGGTCGCGAGACCATGCTTTTTCCAGGTTTACTCTGAGCATTTCCTTTCCCTCTTTTGGGATAAATAATGCACGGTGGCGGCTCTGTTGTTCTTGTTTTCCCGCCGGTTTTTCGCGTAATGCGACAGCTGGCGACTCTGCTGGGGAATTAAGAGAAGTTGACCTGTGCTGGTCCATCTTCCCTAAGCGAGTCTCTCCTAGCGCTCTCTAGGTTAGGGCTTTGGTTGCTATTTGCTGTTATTTATTGCATTCATTCATTTACTGTTTGCATTTATTGTTTGCATTTATGTTTGCATTTATTCATATTCATCTGCTGGCTGTGCTGTGTTTCCTTGTTTGGGGTGGGAGTTCTATGAGGTAAAAGGCCCAATACCCAGGCTATGAGTGCAATCTAGGAAACCTAAGAATAGAGTGATTCATGGGAAGCGGGTAGTATGCGCCACTTAGCGGAACATTGATATCACGAGCAGTTCAGACTCTGATGGAGTATTATCGGTGCATACATCTGGTGTGCACAGGATGATATTCTTGAAAGGGTTGTTTATCCTGCGTTTCTCTCGACCTTACCCTGGCCTAGATGACACCCGTGAGTGGGGAGGGAATGATCATTACAGGTACTGTTGCTGACTTGTTGGTGACTTGTTGGTGACTCTTGGTACTGATGGTGACTATGGATTATGGACATTTATTTCTGGGACGCCAGAGTTCTGTCCGTGGTTTATCAGCGGGTTCCGTTTATTTCGGATCCCCGGGTTGAATTTGAGAGTACCTGTTCAGAGGATCTGGCTGTCATCCGTTCAGTGAATGTTCCTGTGATGATAGGGATGTAATCTCCAGTTCCGTTTATTTCGGAACTCCCCAAGTCGGATTTATGGTGACTCAGTTGAATGTGACTGGTTCAGAGAATGGGTCTTCAGATGACTTGGTGGCCTAGTGACCTGCATTCATGCATTTGCATCATCCCATTTTGCATTCATCTGCACTCCACCCATGTCTAGCCGTACTCAGGATCCATTTTTTTTTTGATTGAGACTCAGGTTGAGAGACATCCAAATGTCAGAATGTTGTTGATAAAGTTTTATCTGTCTCGGTGAAACCGGAATCAAAGGACAGAATATTCCTAGTACGGACAGACATTGCATGTGTGAGTCATACTAACCCAGTTGCTGTTTTGTAGGTTTCAGTATTCAACCGGTGCGCATAGCTCGTTTGCTCGGATATCCTGCTAGGGGAAACAAATCCGAACTGATGGATCCTCCCAACGCCGACATCCTCGAACTGAAAGAGATGGTGAGAGATTTGTTCAGTGTTGTGCAAGGGCTTGCCTTGGGGCAGAAAGCCATGGCCGAGAGATTGGAAAGGATTGAGGGCTGGTTGATCAAGGAGAAAGTTCAGGGAAAAGCTCCGTCATCCGAAGTGACAAATCCCTCTGACTCTGTAGCAAAGAAACTCTCTGACAGTTGTCCGCTTAAAAAAGAGGTTGACTCAAGTGGTGTGCCAGCAAAGAAAGAACGCAGTAAGGATCGTTATCATCCTTATGTTGCTGCTGTAACCGCTCCTGTTGGTAATTCACCCGTACCACCGCAACAACTACCACCTCAACAGAAGGCACCGAGAGCTAGGAGCCAGGTGAAGAAGAAAAAGGAGGAGCGTCAGTTCGAGGAACCACCTGTGACCTACACCCTTTTGTTCAGGAAATTGAGGGATTTGGGGTTAGTCCGGCCAAGGATTTTGATTCCCATAGCACAACAGAAGAGGCCTGCACACTATGATGAGAATGCCAGGTGCGAGTTCCATTCTGAGGCACCCGAGCACAATGTTGAGGGTTGTAGGGCTTTCAAGCATGTCGTCCAGGACATGGTGGACTCCAAGATCATCAGCTTGGCACAGATCATGGATGGGGATGCCAACCCTGTACCCAGGAAGGGTCCTGTAAAGATGAAGATGGTGAAAAAGGTCAAGAAAGGAATGGAGATGACTGAGGAAGATCAGTTAAAGGTTCCCATGGTTGTGGTCCCAAAACCTCTAATGCAGGATGGAGCTTTCCCTGTTATTGATAATAGTTGTGCGGCCGTTGCCACAGAGGGGTGTGCGTTGATGAGAGATACGACCCAGAAGATGATAGAAGTAGAAATGGACAGTGAAAAATTTGAAACACCCAGTCAAGCAATCGAAACCGTCAAGGTGGAGAATGCTGTTGTTATTGAGAAGGAGAAGAAGTTGTCCATTTCTTCTTATAAACAAGCTTTGGAGGTGGTGAAGAACCAAGAGGCCCAAGGCTGAGGCAGGATCATTGACATAGTAGTAAAGGCAGACATGTTCGGGATTGGTTATCCAGATCAAGAGTCGTCTAGACCAAACAGAGGACGTCGTCCGCCGTACATCTTTGTCAGTGCAGGAATGCTGGATTCTGATCATGCTTGTTCAGTGAGTGAAGAGACCGACCGTGACCGCGAGCTCGAGTTGTGGATAAAGTCGTGCGTACCAGGCAATTGGAAGGCCTCCGAAATCACCACTGTCACTCATCCTGAGATGTAGGATTTCTGATTTTATTTTGTTTGCATGAAAGTCATACGTTTTGCCCGAAACGTAATGGTCCATTGTAAGGGCCATCTCATGTGTTTCATTGTGCAACATTTTGCATCAGTAATAAATGGATGTTTTGTGATTAAAGCGGTGTTCCCTGTTTTTCACTTTTTTGCAGTTTTAAAAAAAATAAAAATAAAAATGGCAATGTTTTTATTCTCTTTCTTTTTGATTCATTTGGTTCCGACCTTAAAAGTGATTACCATCCTGATCTCATCGATAACAATTTGGTTACACCTCTGTATGACTTCGACACTCCGATATATCATGCCGAAGAATAAGGCGAAGAAGATTGTGATCTGCTGGAATTAGCCAGGGCGTTGAAACAAGAGGAGAAGGTGATTCAACTGCACGAGGAGCGAGTCAAGATTGTCATCCCAAGTACCGCCGAGGTCAGAAGGGAAATGAAAGTTGAGGCCGCTTCAGAGGCGAGTCGAGAACAGAATGGTAGCCCTGTTGAAAGAGCAAGTTGATATCTTCACCTGGTTGCATCAAGATACACCAGGGTGGAATACCCATGTTGTGGGGCACGAGCTACCATGGAGAGAAGATTGTCCTCCAGTGAAGCGGAAACCGGTGCTAAAAGATGAGAATGTGTGTGGACTATCGAGACGTGAATAGAGCTAGTTCGAGAGATGAATTCCCGGTACTTCACATGGATGTATTGGTTGATAGTACAGCTCAATTCTCGGTGTTTACCTTCAGGGATGGCTTTCTGGCCAAAATCAAGTGGAATTGTCGCCAGATGATATGGAGTAAACAATGTTCATCACACCAAAGAGTACCTTCTTGTTGTAAGGTGAAGAAGAAGGTCGGTGCCACGGATCAAAGGGCTACGGTGACTTTGTTTCATGATATGACTCATCGTGAAAGCGAATGCCATGTTGATGACATGATGACAAAGTCCCAAGCGGAAGGGGGGCATCCGGTGGATCTGGGGCAAATTGTTTGACCGGATCGAAACTACTCAGACTGAGGTTGAGTCCGAACCAGTGCACTTGTGGAGTGTTGTCCGGTAAGTTGTCGAGGCTTATTGTGAACGAAAGAGGAGTCGAGGTCGATCCTGCTAAAAAAAAAAGAAAAAAAAAAGAAAAAACAATACTAGAAACGCCTGAACCGAAAAAAAAAATCAAATGGTCAGGTGGAATGATGACTGCCAAGGGGCATGGAAAGAAAAATGAGTAGCAGGAACCTCTGATTCTGATACCTTCCTTGGAAGAAACAACTGTTAATCTGGTACTTGACAGCCTTTAAGGGGTCTATGAGGCGTATTGGGTCAGCATGACTAGTCTTGTCGAAAAGAGCATGCAATTCACCTAAGCAAAAAGTTTATCGACTGTGAAACAATACACTCACTGTTCGAGAAAACTTGATGTACTTTGGCATAGGCTGCTCGCCGACTGAGACAGTATGCTGGTTCATACCACCTGGTGGATGTCCAAAATGGATCTGATCAAGTATGTACTTGAGGAGCTGGCGTTGAACGAACGGGTTGCGAGAGGGCAAATGGCGTCGACTGAATACGATATTCAGTATACCTCCCAGAAAGCAATCAAGAGGAGGGTATTGTATGGTTATCTCACCCAACAACCCATTGATGATTCTCAACCAAGGAAGTTTGAAGTCCCTGATGAGGACATCTCGAGGTACTCAAATCGAAAGATTGAGAGTGACCGATCCCGGAGGAGGGGCCTGACCCTGAATCCGAACGGATTCTGATGTCTGATGGGGAGATTTTAAAGTGAATGAGTTAGTGCTTCCCCGATAACATTTGAATGCACCAACGATGGTGGCTGAGTACGAAAGTTGGCATCCTGGGTACCGAACCGCAGTGTGTGCATCTACTGGGGCAACGTCTTTCTCATTCAGTATAGGCTGGAAGTGATATTACCTACTGATGTTATCTACTGAAGTCTAGATCCCATTGGGGAGAGTCCGGATGGATGAGAAGTTAGAAAAGGATGAGTGGATAAGGACTCAGTATGACACGTTGAGCCTAACCGAGGAGAAAAGGGCTGATAGTTACTTGTCATGGGGCAGTTGTACCCGGTAAATGAAGCGTGTTGTTAACCGAGAAGTGCGACCTCGTGGGTAGCATGGAAGAGATGTGGTGTTGAAAAGGATCCTTCCTTCTCGAGACGATCGTGGGGCAAGTGGATAAACAGTTATGAATGTCCATTCGGGGTCGAAAAGGTCTCCTCTGACAGAGCCTTGTGATCGATGACCACGAATGATGAAGATTTTCCATTCCCTGTGAATGCGGACGCAGTTAGAAGATACTTCGTGAAAAAAAAAGAGAGACCCGCTGGACAAAAAGAATAAAAAAGTCCAGGCGAAAAGGGGCATCCCGGCGAACCGAAAAAAAAAAGAGAAAGGTTCGGGCAAAAGTTAGGGATAAGAAAAGAAAAGAACTGTACGCCCGGCAAGTCGAAAACCCCACAAGGGCGACTTGGGCAAAAAAGGGTATCCCGGTGGACTGAAACCCGAAAGGATGGTCCAGGCAAAAGAGGGATTGAAACGAACAACTGCGTCCAGCATGATCGTTTGTGCTCGAGATGTGACTTAGATAATCTCCGACGGAGATCGATTGGAAGCGTCTTGTCCAGAAGGCCGAAAGTGCGGAAAGTCTTGAGAACATATGGGGTGTAACCGAGTTGGAACCCGATGAGATCACGGTTTCACATTGCCATTAGGGTAGATTTTTCCTTTTATGCGCAATCACCTCTTTCCAGGGTTTGCTTCCGGTGTGTTGCTCGATTCTGAGCCACCTTTTTGTTTCAGTTAATAAATGCGTTCAGTCAAATAGTTTTGTTTTGTTTTCATTACCGCTTTGATTACGAAAACACCCGTTCATTTTTGATAAGAATATTTGCATTTTGAAACATAGAGGTCCCTCCCGATGCATGCTTATAAGATTGAAATCTGGAAATCTTATTCGGAAGTTTGAGCGACCAAGATGTTGAAGTGTTGGCACGCCTGGGGCACGCTTTTATCTAACAATCTCTTGTGCAGGTGCTGTTAGATATCTTCATTCGTTGACAAGTAGTGATATGAAGCCTGTTGACAAAAGATCCCCACAGAGTCCAACCAGGGGCAAGGGATAGACGAACAATGAAGGGACGGTGAAGGATTACGACGACGATCCCGAAAAGCTAATCAAGAAGACTCTTCAAAGCCTAAGGACTAGAAAGTTTGTATGAATCCCAGGAATTCGATCTTCGTGGGATGAATCAGAAGAGTCTAGGGAGTTCTCAAAAGAGGAAAGCCGACACTATGGGTGGACGATGGATGCCGCTGTTCGGCGACTCGACAGGTGTTCCGTGTCCAATAAGCTGTATTTCCCCAGTGGGTTTGAGAGTGTCACCTCCCTAGCGGATTCGAGATCGGTGCCTCCTCAGCAAGCCTGAAGGTTACCATATCCCTAGCGGAGTTGTGATTGTTTTCCAAGTCTGAAGCTGTCTTCCCAGTAGAGGTTGTGTTGATGATTTTCCCTCAGCAAGGTCCACAAGCGGATCGAGTTCAGTGGGGCTATCCCCAGTAAAGGTAAGGATTGGTTGTCTCCTCTAGCAGGGTAATCGCCAAGCAAGTCCGGGTTCGATGGAGGTCATCCCCAACAAAGGTTGTCTTTCCCCAGCAGGGTGGAAATGGACGTGGTAAATCCTCAGCAGAGTTCCTGGAGCTCCCCGGTGTTATCTCTGGAGGAGACGTGTGTTTTATGCATTCATCATTTAGATAAGCATAGCATATTGCATCATTAGTGCGTAGCATTTCCATGATCATGGGGCATTGTGTAAAACAAAAAAACTCATGCATCAACATTGCAAACATATCCATTAGCCCTAGGCCGTGGTGACCATCCGAGAATGGATTGTTGGAAAGAGTTTAGCATCGCTTGGATCGATTTCAGAATTGGGTTCCCCAGCAGGGTAAAAGGGTGTTTTCCCGACAAGTGACTCCGCAAGTGAGCGGGTATCCCCAGCATTGTTACTCCCCAGAATTGGTAGCATTTGGCATGCTTGGATCCATTCCCCCAGCAGATGTGGGTGTGTCTGATCTCTCCATATAGAGTCGACCCCTTAAGCAGAAAGCGTCTGTCATTTCCTTCTGCGCTCCCCACGAGTTGTATCCTCGTGGATGACGGTTGTTTCCGTTCCCTCCCCTTGGGATGGGTTTTCCCTAGTGAGTTCTTTCCTCATTAGGATGTCTTGATTCAGTTTGCCTTTTCGGATTGGTCCTGAATTGGCTTCCTTGTGGTTGTCTCTTGTGCTTCCCTGTGGTATAAATGAATAGTTGCTCACTAACCGGCACTCATTCATCTCGTCCTCAGCGGAATTTGGGGCCTCTACCTACAAACCGGTAGTTGTAAGTCCTATCTTTGTGGTTTTCTACCTACTAACTGGTAGTTGTAAAATCCCACTTTCATCCCCTAGCAGAGTTAACTCTTTGTGCTCATCCTATTGATGACTGGTTACTTTTCTGTGGTTTTCTACCTACAAACCGGTAGATGTAATCCCCTCTTTGCAGTTATCAATACCCAGTTTGCGGTATTGATATTCTTTTCCCCTCTGGATACTTGCATTGATCAAGCAGTATTGTCCCCAGTGGGTCTTCCCCTTCCCTTTGGGTATTTGCTCCGAGTTAGCAACTTTCTCCTCTTTCGATTGGTCATCTTTTGCATACCTAGTCCTGGTACCCTGATGCCTCTCTTTTCGGTCGTTTATCCATCTAACAACCAACCCGGTTATGGATAATCTTCCATGCGAGTATGTTATCTACGTTTTGACGGCTATAGATAATATATCTCATGCGCTCTTGGGTCGAAGTCGTCCTCCCCAGTTGAGTAAGATTCGTATTCCTTTGTTCGGAATCGAATGTCCATCCTTTAACAAGTTTGCCTTTGCTCTCTTCAGGATGATGGCGGTCGTTTATCCATTTAACAACCTACAACCCGGTTATGGATAATCTTCCATGCGAGGTTATTATCTACGTTTTGACGGCTATAGATAATATATCTCATGCGCTCTTGGGTCGAAGTCGTCCTCCCCAGTTGAGTAAGATTCGTATTCCTTTGTTCGGAATCGAATGTCCATCCTTTAACAAGTTTGCCTTTGCTCTCTTCAGGATGATGGCGGTCGTTTATCCATCTAACAACCTACAACCCGGTTATGGATAATCTTCCATGCGAGTATGTTATCTACGTTTTGACGGCTATAGATAATGTATCTCATGCGCTCTTTGGTCAATCTTTTGATTGTTTTCTCCAGCAGAGTAAGATTCGTATTCCTCGTGGAATCGAATGTCCATCCTCTAACCAGACTGCTTTTCTAGCCCTCTTCAGGGTGTTGAGTGTGTTGGAAAACAAACCAATTCACGCTTTGGTCGGTCACCCGTTTCATACCTACAACCCGGTATCCTTGGTGTTCCTTCCTGTTTGCTCGCTGTTGTGACCTTGATCCCCAGTGAGACCCCAGCAAGTGTGTAGCCTTGCCTTGACATATGTAGATGTCAGTATCCTGTCAGCACCCGCGTGTGTTATTTCTTGGGTGTCGGTAAACACCATCTTTCGGTGATTTCCAGTCATGCGTAAGTGTCTGGTCTTCTTTGGTGTCGGTAAACATCATCTTTCGATGTTCGTAACGTCGTCCTCCTTCCCTAGCGAAAGGTTCCTCCTCTCCGTTGGTCTTGGTAAACGTCGAGTTTTTCCTAGTTGTCCGTTGGCATCTAGTTGTGATTCCGATTCCCATTCATCGTGTTGAGATGTCTGGATGTGACTGTACCTTTGAGAAGAAGAAGAAACAGAAAAATCAAAATTCCCAGTGATAAACATCAGATCCCAGTGGACGTTTCCGTTGGTGATTCCCAGCAGTGTGCAAATTCTACGGTTCTTGGTATTCAATCTTTGTTTACCCTGAAAGTCTGACAGCCGTTGCTCTCATCCATTCGGGTTCCCAGTTAATTGAATAGGGGTAGCTGTAGCACCTCAAATTTGCACCCTACCTTGTGTACATTCATTTCATATTAGGTCATAGCATAACATAGGCCACTACATAACATTGCATTGTCCATTTGCCCAAGTGCAAGTTCAACTGACAAATTAGGTCAAACTAGTCAGGAGATCAGGTCAAACAAGCAAGCATGTGCTATTTTCATTGGAACAAAGCCCTATGGTTGATTTATCAAGTTCATATGGTCTAAGGATCATTGTGAAGTGGTTTGGCCAAAGATTGGATGATCAAAGCTCAATAGTCAAGCTGAATCTCTTCAGAAACCCTAGAAAGTCAACTGTGGTCAACTGTGCCTGATTTTATGGATTGGAAGGTGTGAGATGGTTTGAAAGGCCTCATTCATGTCCATATAAGTCTCATTTGACATACCAAAGACCAAGGTTGAAGATTTGGAGGTCAGACAAGATGTTTCCTAAAATGGCAGGTGACCTGTAATTTCAACTGCCCAAAATGGAAAGTTTTTCTCCTCAAAATTACTTCATTATAAAAGCTTCAAATGGAATTTTGTCCAACATGAAAGTTGAAGATCTTGATCTCACCATTCCAAAAAGTCCAAGAACTTGAAATTCCCATGTGTGGTTGGAAAGATATGGTCCATTCATTTTCAGAAAATGCCTAAATTCAAAGTGGCATAACTTTCACATGGAATGGCCAATTTGGTTGATTTTTCTTTGAGCAAACCACATTTCATGCAATCTTTCATGGTGCATAATCACATTTCATCAAAAACTCTCATAGCAAAATGGCATTTTTTAAGTGAATTCATTTGCATTTTTAGCATGACATAGTGATTTTGAGAAATACAAGCCATATGCACATGGGACTTTTTCCAACACCTCACAAATGGCATTTTAGACTTGCTTGAACTCAATTTGGACTGATATATTGGCTGGTTTAAAAAAGGGCATATTGGACCTAACACATGAAAATGCACTTTGTACTAATCATCCTAATTTTGCTAATCTTGATTAATTTTTGGATTAGGGAGAGGTATATAGTCTTAATTGTAACTGTTTCTCATAATCAATAATCATTTTTTTCAGATCCAATCACAAAAACTCACAAAATTCTCTCAATTTTCACATTTTTCACATTCACTTTCTTCATCATTTCATCAATAATTCATCAATATTGTGGCAAGTTCTTTGTTGATTCTTCATGTGCAGGTGATTCTAAAGTTCTGTTTGAAGCATTTGAAGCAAGAATCGTGGCCAATTCCAACTGTTGCAAAGCATCACTCTCCAATGGCAGCTGCAAAATTTCCACTTCCTCGTGCACCTTTGAGCTGAATTTTCCTCATCAATCATCTTCTTGAGCATAACACTACATCTGTTTTCACGAATTGGAACGAAACGAGCAAGGATTTCACACTGTACTTCAAGAAGGTGAGATTTTCGAATCTTCTAATTGTTGCAATTGCCATATGGATTCAATAGATCTTTGAACGTAGAGCATTTTGATGTTTGAATCATGCATTTTCATGGAGTAATCGTGTAGATATCTTGATTCAAAGTTTGTGTAGTAAAACTTTTCTTGATTGAATCTTCGTGTGTGATAACTTCTGGACCAAACCATTGCCATATCTATGACCTACGTGGAGAGACGGAGAGAACGGTATATAGTTTGTGCGATTTGGTGCGAAAATGTTCATAGCGAAATCTGTAGATGATGAACGTGATGAAGCTCGCGAGAAATTCTGGAAATCCCGTGTTTGATCCGCTTCCGTGCCTGGCCATTTTCAAAACTTGTTTCCCGCCGGATCTGTCCATTCACATGAAGCCACCGCATTAATGAAGCTGCGTCGTTTTAGGCCTTGGACTGGGTTATTACAATTATGCCACTCGCTGATAATTAATCCATTTAATCAATTTAAATAATTATTTCATATATTACAAAACTTCTAAAAATCATAGATTAATCATCCCTAATCCAAATTGAATGGGACTTTTTTTGTTAATCTCCAAATTTTGTCTAGTTTTTTTTAGGCATAGTATTCAAAGTTGTGCCTGATGAATTTTTGACTTTGCCTAATGATCTTGTTCATGTATGCATTTTTTGTATGTTTTACCATTTTTTACGTGAAATCTTGATGCCTCAGCCAAAATGCATGAAATTTTATAGGCATGTTCTTGACTCATTTCTGGTGATTTTGATGTATAGTTTGTGAATTTTGGATTTATGGTTTGCAAGATATGATGTGCTCGAGTTGAGTGTGACAATATGTGTCACACTATGCTATGCTGTGTTCATGATTTAATTTTCCATGCTTACACTAGGCCTATGGCTCTGATTTTTTGCATGAGATACCTTGTATATGTCTAGTTTCACCATGATTTTTTTGTGGATTTAATTGATCCATTTCCCATTTGATTGGGATTTTTTATTGCTGTTTAGCATTTTTAGGGTTTTGCTTGAGTAGCAAACTTCCATATCTTGTGAAATGCTCATTTCTTACCATATGAATGTGAAATTTGGCGGAGTGTTTCTTAACATGTTTAGCTTCACTTTAGCTTTGGTCCTATTCATTTCCCATTTGTTTATACTGTTTTACAATTGATTGAAGTTGACACTTGGTTTGTGACCTAGTTTAGGTTGATTTTTGCATGCCATGACATGTTGAATTTAATTTCCCTACTTCCATTTATCCAAATGTTATGAAATTTGACATGTAGTTCATTGAATGTGTTCTGTTTAGAATGGAATTTTTGTGGAATTTATTGAGCTGTTTTGATATTTTTTTGATGGAAATCATTCTGTTTGCTCATTTATGATTCACATTTGCTTACTTTGAGTTAAATTGTGCCTGAAATGAATTTGGTGCATAGTTTTGATATGAGACCAATTGGATCCTCTTCTTAATTGAAATATCTTGATTGTGATCATGTTTTACTTGCTGTTTTAAATTTTTTCCCTCCTTTTGACCCTAGGCTTGTCCTAGTGGTCTTGTTACTTATGTTTGAGCTTGCTTTTCAGGTTATGGAAGCACTTGCTTTAAGGAGATAAATTCAAGTTGTTTTGAATTGTTTCATTTGATGTTATAAACTAACTTGTTTTGTTTTGTAGGGTGCTTGGTTCACTTGAGCTTTGTGCTTTGCACATGTGATTGATTATGTTGTTTGTTAGTTCTTAACTTGTCTGTTTTGATTTTGTGATTGGGATGCTGATTATATTTGATTGATTCCAGGTACCCATAGTCGCTCAGTTCTTTTGAGAACTTGCATTGCTTTGCTTGATAAGCAATTTGCACTGAGGTATAACAATCTTGTCTCCATGTAGTCTGGAAGACCTGGCCTGTTACTTGGCCAGGCACCTGTCTGAAGTCCTCCTTAAGAGGCGATGATTGTGATTGTTTACTTTTGTCCCCAAGCAGGTAAAGACCTCAATGAGGCGATTGGCGGATATAAGAGATATGCAATCTATCTCCCGCTATTCTGTTGAGTCGTCCCTCTGCTCACACCACTGTGTTGATGCATTGAGGACACTAACCCAAGATCTTGTACATTGTACAGTTGAGCCCGTGTCTTGAGTGTAGAAGGGTTCCCACATTCTGAACCCACGCTCCTTTGTCTGAAGCTCTCCCTGACCAGGGATAAGAGCTGTGAAGTCTCATCTTCACTCACCTTTCATCTGGCTTCACCTTGACTCTCAATGTCAAGGTTAAGAGCTAACCTCACCTTGATACAGAGGCTTGTTTGTCGAGGTTGATATGACCCCTCGACTAAAGCCTAGCCTTGATGTTTGAGCCCCTTGTTGGTGTGTTTACTTCATGTTGTATGTGTTTGTGTGATGTGATTGTTTCCCCTAGGTTTGCTAGACTCCGCGTAGTCTCGTTTGCATGTCAATTAAGGTAGCACGGTTCCTTCGTATAGGACTTCCTTTCTTGCTTGAGCTTTCCTAAAACACAAACAAACATTATCCCCTCTTAAGGATACGTCAACTCCTTCTACTACAGGTGAGTAAGTCTCCAAAGGTCGAGCATCCGGTAGATTGCGTAGTGACGTCGTCCACTTAAAAAACACAAACCAACAGGAATAGTTTAGCCGAACTACGGCAACTCTGATTCTCATGTCCAGATGAGATACGTAGGCACGAGATGCGATGTCTTGTCGAGTTTGACTAACGACTAACACTAATTCTTTTCTCTCGCCCTCGTTGCGATTGAGACCGTCCCTTTCTCTTGCCCTAGTTGCAATCGAGACCCTTCTTCTTCCTGTGTCTTTGTTTTGTCTTGTTGTGTGCTTGGAAGCCGATGTAAGTCCATCGAGTGGCATTCGGGTTCCAGTGTGCGTGTGTTTGGTTCGGATGCTGATGTAAGTCCAGTGATTGGCATTCAGGCTCCACGTTTGCCTTTGCTTGTGTTTGTTTGTGTGCGTGTTAGCCGAGCTACGGATGCTCTGATTCTTCTTCGTCCAAGAAGATACGTATGCATAGGATGCGACATCCTAGCGAGCATGTGTTGTTTTCCCCCAGTCCGAACTACTTTGACTCTGGTGTCTATGCTTGATAGACTAAGTAGGCCCAGGATGCGATATCCTGCCGAGTCAGTCTTGTCTGTTTTCTTGTGTCTCTTTCAGCCTGTGTAGATGTTTATTTGAGCAGTGTTTTCGCAACCATTTTCCCTTCCTATTGTGCGTGGATCCCGTCGAGTACGACGGATGCGTAGGGGTGCTAATACCTTCCCTTCGCATAACCGACTCCCGATCCCATTCTCTTTGGTCGCGAGACCATGCTTTTTCCAGGTTTACTCTGAGCGTTTCCTTTCCCTCTTTTGGGATAAATAACGCACGGTGGCGGCTCTGTTGTTCTTGTTTTCCTGCCGGTTTTTCGCGTAATGCGACACATATGCAAATGTCGGTGAATGCATGATCAAATAGAAAAAAGTATGCAAATGAACAAAACCATAAGCCCGACGAATTGAATAAAAAAAGTATGGCAAATTTTGGGGTATGAAAACATCCATGTTTCATTCATGTGCAATCATTCATCCATTAGTTGATCACTATAAATTCAAAGCTCCTGACTTGCAAAGCTAGGGTTTGTGTGTGGATCAAACCTCATAGGCATGGCTTGGATATTCATGTAAATATGGGATGTGAAACCCTAATGTCTTGATCTTTGGAGCATGAATTCAACAAGATTCCATCATGGTACTCCTCAAGGGTCTCAAACCCTAATTTCTTGATAATTTGGTTGTAAGGCTTCATGGATGTTCTTTGGGCCTTATCTGGACTTTTAAACCCTAGTTGGGGCTCATATATTTAGGACTTAATTGTGAAGCATCCTAATCCATCCAAAGGCATTGATTGAAGGGTATGTGTTATTGAAACCCTAATCCCATATGCTTGAAGATTTGTGCTAGTATAGTTTGACTTGGGATCATAGATTAACTGAAACCCTAGCCCATTTGGGGAGGCTCTTTCCATGCGTCTTATCAACTAAACCTACACATCCTTCTGGTTCTTGCAAGATCGTGTCTCCTATTCATATGGTGTTAATCATTGGTCATTGGTTCTTGGATTCATGCTTCCATTAACATATTGATCTTTTGGGCCTTTGGTTTGCTTTTGATCTATCAAGATTCTTGAACCATTTTAGGTCATCCTTGTTGGTCCATCTATGCATTCGTTCATGTTGTTGGGGATTTGAACCAGGTAAAAGTCATATTCACCTACACAAGCCTATTCCACATAAGAGATCCTTAGTTTCTAGCCTATAGTTGACTTTAGTCAACTGTTGACTTTTTTGTCAACTAGTTGACCAAAGTCAACCATCCAGTTCTAAGTCCATATTGTTTTAACCTTAGTAACATTGACTAGCCTCTATGCCATTTTTGATTCACATCATTTTTTAACATTCATGTTTGCTACACACTTTTGAACTTAACGTGTGTTTAGTCCTCATATCTAATTCCACTTTCATAATTTCATTCATAACTTTACATACCTATCATTCAAATTCAACATACCTTTCATACACATTTCCAAAACAAGTCCATAAGACCAATTCCATACAATAAACACTTTCAAATGCACATTCCATACAATTTCAAGTCCATGATATTTCCATACACATACAAGTGTCATGCCATAAAGTCATTCATACCATTTCCATTCTTTTATTCAACAACATCCATTACAAACCAAATTTTCAAAATGTTCCAAAGAAAATTAGAAGCCAATTCATATCTTCAATTTTAAATCAATCATTTACATCACAATATCATTCACTTTACAATATTCAATCTTTGCTTCAATTTACAAATTGAATCCCATGAACAAATTTCAAATTATACCTCATTACATCATAAATAATTCAAATCCATTTCTCACATGTCTTACAATACAAACCCATCTCAAAATTCACAAAACTCCAACAATGGAGACGTAATTCAAACAAGTCCTAATATACTGGATTAAGTTCTAAGACATTCAGATTTTCATGCTTTCCTATGCAATCTTCAAAGACCAAGCTTTTCTCTTCCATAGAATTACCTACAAAACCAATAAAACCACACTTTAAGACCCTCATTCATTTCCAATCATGGCATATTCATCAATTATCAAACATTCAAACATCAATTCAAGTACATACTCATTAACCATTGATTGCAAATTAAAATCAAAGCAACATTAATCTAGCTATCATTAGCAATTCAACCATTTCACCAATTTCATCTAACACATGCATATTGCATATGGTCATTCATTCAAGTACCAATAAAGCATTTGAACCAAGGTTTCAACTACATATAGCAAGCATATCATACCCAAAAAAAACATTCTGCAGCACTTAAGGCAGAGCACCGAGATCAGTTCGATTCCATTCATAGGCACGAAGGGTTCAGACAATGCATACACAAAAGATCCTGCCATCCAGAGTTCTAAACCTTTACCCTAACTAAACAAGCTCATAAAATAACTTAACAATTCAACAAAACCAATAGCATCTGCCCTGCAAAATGATCCAAACAACTCTCCACATATCAAATCAAGATAAATTCATCATCAAGCAACAAAAAAAAAACAGCTGGCATGAATGTGATAATTATCATTGCTATATCAGTTGACATAAATCCATTTTTAAACAAATTCAAATTGAAACTAACACAACCATTTCATTTACAGTTCTAGTTCAGTTTCTACTAAGCAATGCAAGACAGTTAACCCTGCCCTAACTCCTAACCACCATTGCCCGACTCTGTCCCATTCTGTTACACCTTTAAGCCCTATAAATCATGTGCAGTTCACAATCTCCAGAGACTTCACTTTTTCATTTTTCGTTTCCTCTTCACAACTCTTATCTTTTTTCCAATCTCAATCACTATGCATAAAATCATAATCTCCATTCTGAGCTTCACTCGTGCATTGAACCAGTTCACACAGCGCGAAAAGGAGAAGAAGAAGAGGTACGTTCAGAGTAGAGCAGAAGGAAAGGGTGATACCTGTGACTTGCCGGAGAGCTGTCGCGCCGGAAACTCAATAGGTAAGCTTTATGTCTTCAATATGCTAGCGTTTCTGAGACAATCTGCGACCTCCATTAAGCATCGTTGGAATCCCGCAATGGGAGCAATCTGCGAGGGAGGTGTGGTGCGACCTTGCGCGGCGTATGAAGGCCAAGATAAGTTGTTGAATCTGTTCATGTGTGCCGTTTTGGGAGCCATATTGGAGCTTCCTTCAAACAAGGACAAGAGAGTTTGAATCGCATTTGATGAGAGGTTTTGGAAGACCGTGGGTTCAGTTTCAGACCTCATGACTGCAGCTCTTAGGCTAATAGCAAGCCAGGCCCACTAGGCCTTGTTTGAAACACCTTTTTCCTCCTTCCTGCTCCATGAATTCAATAGGATTTCGACCCGTTGGGCCTTTGCGCCCAAAATTCGTGCTCACACCCCTGCCATGGGCCTATACTCCTCAATTCATGGTTCATTTGCTTGTTATCTTGTTTAATTACTATCTTCATCAAACTTAGTTCCTTTTAATTTCTGATTTGATGTATGTTTTAAGTTTCTTGTAAATAACACTTAATTCTTTTTTGTTGATATTTTGTGCTTATTTAGTTTTTCTTGATTTTAATTCTTTGATATTGGATTTTTTAGTTCTTATTTTAACCATGTTTAGAATTAATAAATACATGTTCATGTTAGAATTAATTAGATATTATAGAATTTAAGCATATGAGTTTTAGAATTCTAGGACTAATTAGAATTTTAGATTTTTTTGTACAAATATAATTAGGGTTTTAGTTCTAAATAGATTTTACTTTTGGAATTAACTTTTTGATTAATCATCCATGTAATTTGAACTTTTTATCCTTAGGATTATTTTGGTTTTAGAAATGCATGATCCCTTAGGGTTAAAGTTGACTTAGAATAATTAGCTAGTTTAATCAAGTTGATTTTCATGAGGTATCTGATTAATATGATTGTAATCTTGGCATGATTCCTTAGGAATAGTTTGTGCATATTTTAACCCTTAGATTAGGTTAACCATATATTTCCAATTAATTCAAACCCTTGATTCAAGTTGATCAAAAGCCATTTTGATTAACTTAATCCTTTGATCATGTAGAATCCCACAGTCTATTCAAGTGATCAAAAGTCCCTTAATCACTTGATGAGACTCTTTCTATAAGTTGTGGATCTCAAGGCCTCAAGTTCAGACTTTCATACAAGGTATCCTAGAAAAATTAAGCAGTGGGTTATACAAGGCGTATCAAAGGTGTTTCTTTAAGAGCTTGTCAATCAAGATCAAATTTTGTGACATGAGCCTTAAGAAATAGAGAAAGAATGAGAGCGGAGAATTCCATTAACTCATTCTGAATATCTTTGGGTACATGACAAATGACCTAGTTGCTCATCGTATTCACCTCTATTCATAGACTTTAACACAATTCAAATCACATGGTTGTCAAGTCTCTCCCTTCAAAGCAACAGTGCAACAAGCAGAAGACTCCATTAATAACTTAGAAATCATGATTCAAGTTGTTTGCCATGAGCCTTAAGTAACAAAGAATGATGAGAGTGGAGAATTCTTATCCTTGTCTAGGATATCCTTGGGTACGAGAAAAATGACTCAGTTGCTCAAGGTATTTGCCTTTGTTCATATACTTTAATGCAATTCGAATCGAATGATTGATAAAGCCTTCATCATCATAGGAGCATCAAAGTTTCTTCTCCAACAACTTAAAAGTTATGATGAGAATCACATGCCACGAGCCTTAAGTAGTAAAGAATGAATGAGAGTGGAGAATTCCATTAACTCATTCTGAATATCTTTGGGTGTGGGACGAATGACCCAGTTGCTCATCATATTCACCTTTACTCATAGACTTTAGTGTGGTTCATATCCAATGACTGTCAAGTCGTCTTCATATTCCATCTTTCATTATCATACCTTTTGCCTCATTAATCTCTTACTGTCAGCCCTAGTAGGTTGAACTACGAAAGCTTTGACTTTCTCATTGCACGATGAGAATACGTAGGCACGAGGATTCAGATTCTTCGTGAGCTATCTTATTTATTATTTCTAAATTCAACCAATACCATCTTTTAATACCAAATATCATTTTTCCTTGGATTCCATGCACATCCTTTTGGGCCATTGATCAATGCCTTTCTTTTGAACCAAGAGATGTTTGCCTTGAAGTCAAACACTCTATTCCTTCTTTTTTGGCCAATATTCCTTTACTCTTTGGTTCAGAGTTTATTCCTTCATGGATCCAATATACCATTCTTCTTTTATCTCAAATTGGTTGTCCCCTACAGTGATATACTATTCTTTGTACCCAACAACACTTTCTTGTGGGCCTCATATATACTTTTAGGCCAATGAGCAATGCCTTCCTTATGAACCAAGAGATGTTTGTGCTATGAAACCAAACACTTTATTCCTTCTTTTTTGGCCAATATTCCTTTACTATTCGGTTCAAAGTTCATTTACCTTTATGGATTTCCCATGTTACCATTTTGTTGGTAGAAGTTACATTGTTAATCACTTCAATCATATCCTTGGAGTTATTTATCTTATTAGTCCTAGATGCTTAGGTAAACACTTCCTTATCTTCCCTTTGTTTTCGTAGTTCCACGAACTACGAATGCTCTGACTTTCTCATGCACAATGAGAATACGTAGGCACAGGGATGTGAATCCCTGGTGAGCACAATCCTAATTATTTCTTCCGCCTCAGGGCACCTTCATATATCCATAAACCATTAATCACTACCTGCATTCATATGCTAACTTTATTCACTCCATGTGATATACTATTATCTTTAAGCCAAATACACTATCTCTCTGAGCTCCATCTTTTGTTACCTTGTGAACCAAGAGTTGTTTGTGTTGTGGAACCAAACATTTAATTCTCTTTGTTTTCGGTCGTACCGTATAGTGGCAAATGTTCAGACTACCTACATATTGGTTAATGTCAGTTTTACTCTTGGGTTCAAATTTCTTCCCTTTTCGGAGTCAAGCAACATAATCCTTTGGTTCAAATCATACTTGATGTCACAACTTCTTTCACCTCCCACCATTAGTTTTATGAACTATGGAGCTCTGAATTCCTTATTGCACTATAAGGATACGTATGCATGAGGGCCCTAATCCTCACCGAGCAATCTATCTATTCCTTCTTTTTCCCTTATTCTTTCGCGAGTAATTCTTAGATATAACACCCGTTCGAGCAAGAACAATCAAAACAGTTTTTTGTTGAATACAACAAATGTTAGGGGTGCTAATACTTTCCCCCTACATAATCGACTTCCTTACCCAGGTTTTTCTATCCCCGAATTTTATCGAAGTTTTCCCTTTCCTTCGGGAATAAATATAGTTCGATGGCGACTCTATTATATGCTCGAGTGTGTGATGCATTCGGGTATATTTCCACTAACTTCAGGGAAGAAAGATTGGGTTGTCAAAATCAATTGTGCCATGAAGAACAAAGTACAGTTCATAGATGACACCACTCTAACGGCCAATGGTAAGGTGATGTTTTGATCATGAGGAGGGATGGTGGACATTCTTTGATAAAAGATGTCTTCTATATTCCGGGAATCAAATGCAACCTTCTAAGTATTGGTCAATTACTTGAGAAGGGTTACAAGATTCATATGGAAAACAAGGGGCTACGCGTTTTAGATGAAAAGGGAGTTTTGGTCCTTAAAGCGCCTATGGCTGCCAATAGAACCTTCAAGGTTGAGTTGAAGGTTATGGAGCATAAATGTCTTACTACTACAGCAAGTCGTGAAGAGTGGATGTGACACTATCATCTTGGGCATCTCAATTTTAAAGATCTCAAAGATTTATAAAGAAATGGAATGGTAACGGGGATGCCATCGATCAATATACCAGCTGAAATTTGTGAAGAGTGTGTGCAAGCTAGGCAACATAAAGGTAAATTCGACAATGATACGGACCGGAGAACCAAGAATCACCTTGAGGTGGTGTATTCAGATGTGTGTAAATTGTTGCAAGTAGATTCCATTGGTGGAAATAAATACTTAGTCACATTTATTGATGAATCTTTGTTCTTAGACTCCAACTGCAACTTTTCATGCTTCTTGCTCAAAGCACGAAAACGCTCTTCCCACATATCATTCTCTTGCTTCATCTTGATGAGCGCCTCTTCCAACTTCTCTACATCTTGGTTAGGGAGAGTTAATGGCTCAACCACAACCATAGACATAGGTCTTTCACAAGGATAAGGCATCTTCAACTCCATAGCTCTCTTCTTCACCCAAAAAGTATAAGCTTCCAAAGCTACACAATTGCACGAACCAAGCTCGGATCTTCCTTTCCTATGCACATTATGCCAAGCATGCACAATCTTCTGCTTCAAATGTTGGGGATCTTTACCCTCTTGATAGAAAAGACCTTCTAACAACGTGTTATTAGGTTTATCTCTCAAGGGGAACCCAAGTTGACGACGGGCCAAAGCAGGGTTGTAATTAATTCCTCCTTGTGTACCAATGAGAGGCACATTAGATAAGTCACCACAACTATCAATAATATCCAAATTGCTTAAGGACGGATCATAGAAAACTATATCATCATTAGTGAGAGACATAAGTCTCTGAGACCACCTTAGACATTGTTTGTTCTCCACAAAAGCAGGCGTCTGAGGCAAGTGCGAAATAAACCACTTGTACAGAAGAGGAATGCAACAGACAATCGTTCCACCACCCTTAGAATTCCTTAGATGCAAAGAGAAATACATATCACCCAATAAAGTAGGCACAGGATTCCCAATCAAGAAAAGTCTAATGGCATTAACATCAACAAAACCGTCAATGTTAGGGAACAGAGTTAACCCATAGATGAGCAACACAAAGATAGCTTTAAAAGCGTCCACACTGCCAGCTTGAGCAAAAGTAGTAACTTCCTTGATGAGGAAAACAGATGACAATCCAAATAACCCTCCTTTCTTCACCCAATGAGCCTCTATCTCAGACTTCTTTAAGCGAAGAGCTTCAACAATAATACTAGACCGGGGAATCTCCTCCAATCCACTAAAAGGCACTCTACTAGAAACAGGTATCCCCAAAAGATGAGAATACTCCTCCAAGGTAGGCACAAGCTGAAAATCTGGGAAAGTGAAACAACGATAGAGAGGATCATAGAACTGCACCAATACACTCAAGAGTCCTTCAACTACATCAACAGACAAGATGGACAAAAGCTTCCCATGACGTTGTTTGAAGTCCAAGGGATCTAATACAAAAGATGCAAGCTTCTTTAACTCTTTCAAATCTGGAAATCTAAAACTGTACTTCTTAGTGTTTCTTCGTCCATAATCCATGGTTTGAAAATATTTGCAAATGATACCTTAGTTCCTTGAAATTTTCGTCTGATGAATGTTATGATGCGCATGAATGCAACAATCACAAATAAGGGATCACACACAAGGCAAACAAAGGTCAAGGGATGAATCAAGTCTTTGGAAAGATCAATCATCCATTTTGGTGGATTATGGTTTTCACCTTATCAACGCCCAAGTTCCATTGACAAGACTTGATTGGATCAGCCAAGAATCAAGGGTTTGTTGTAAGTCACGAGCATGGAGTCTGGGTAAGAATCATCCCAAAGGAGTGAACTAAGGATAAAAACATGTAGATCATGTTCTAAAAAGTTTCCAGAGTCTTAATTCCATCTACCGGATATTACAGGTTAAGATGACTGACTCGTCGACCCATAATATTCTCAAGAGAAACTCGTCTGAGTGCAATATCGTGTAACAACTATTATCAAGTCTACACTTGAACAGTTTCCGCACTACGTCCTAAATAGGCCAAGATGGGTTAAGTGTTCTAAGGTCCTCAGCTTCTCAGACCCAATTAGAAATAGTAATGCCTAACCATAAATACTTGTGTGACATTTCCAAATCCAAAGGAGTCTCCACTGAGCAGATGGATCTCAAGCCAACTTGTTAAGGACTACTCCACACAAGTCGAACATGACTATACCATCCTCCTATCTTAATTGCACTCAAGTTCGGGTTAGAACTTTTCTCACCACTCAGAGATCACCAAGCACAACAAGCAGATTATATCACACATACATATATACAAACATCACATATATACAAATATATTCACACAAAAAGTAGGCTAAACCCCCTGGAGACTACTCCCCAACAGAGTCGCCACTTAATTTCTGTAGCGGGAAATTCATGATCATCAAGCTATTGACAAGCAAGAGATCAATTAGCAAGAGATCAATTAACAAGAGTCGTCACCGCGCTTTTATTGTTTCCAAGGGAAAAGGGGAAAAGTACGAACAAAACCCAAATAGTAAGAAGTTTTCAAATAAAAACTAATAAAAGTCAGAGATCACAGGTAAGGGGGTTGGTTACACAGAGGAAAGGTGTTAGCACCCAAAGTGTCCTAGATACTCCTAGGGAGCCCTTTTTGTGTGCATATGTATTTTGTACAAAGTGATGTTCACAAACAAATAGAATTGGGGGATGAGAAAAGAATTCATTGATTATATTTTTCTGTTTGACAAGACCTTCGGTCTTGTGCCTACATACCAACATAAAAATGAGGGATCAAAACCTCGTAGTTCGTGATACAAATTTCAAAGTGGATGCATTGATTTTAATAAAATTTAAGTTTGAAAGGCACAAAGGCCTAAAATGATTTGAATGAGTTAGTTCTTTTTGGCCTTTTGAAAGTTTAAGTCAAGTATAGTTAAGTCCATTTACAAGTTTGATTCAAGAAGATAAGTTTGAAAATACAATGGCATAAGGCCAAAGTTTCTATCTTTTGCAAAAGTGGTCAAAGTTCAGAACAAAAATAGTTCACACAAAGAAGATTTTGAAAATGGAGGGAGAGATTTTGAAATTAAAGAAATGGGGAGAAGATGAAGAGACTATCCTATATACAAAATTAAAAGTTTAGAGTTGAAAAGATCTGACAAAATGGGTAACAATCCAATAGACAAGTATGTCAATAGAAACCCAGAATTCCCTTGGACTTTTAGAATCAAGCAACACACAAATTCACAAATATATTATCTTGCAGAGCAAGGAATCAAATAAAGATGGCTTCATCCAAGCTTATCCATTTCATGATCTTCTTCAAAATAGCCCATGCAACAGATAAATTTCACAAGTCACAGGTTCAAAATAACAGCTTCACAATGATCATGTTGCAGATGAATCTTAGAAAGATCTTCAAAGATGTATCAGATGAAGTTCAAATTGCAAGCACTTGGTTCTTCAACAAATTGGCATTGGCCAAATCCATTTGCATAGGGAGGTTGCCTAGATTCTAAGTCCATTTGGACAAGATCAAGCCAACAGTCCATTCAAAAGTTTTTTAGGGTTTTTGTTATTGCTATGTACATTAATGGTCAAAGACCACACAAACAAACAAAGTATATACAAACAAAATATATCACACAATATGGTTCAAATGGACAAAGTGAAAATTACATTAACATAAACAATTAGAATGATATGAACAATGGCAAATGAAATAAAGTACTAAAAGTAAATTGCATTAAAGTAAATACTTGAAATTAAAAGTTAATAGTTAGTAGGTTAGAAGTTAGTTTTGTTTTGCTTTTGCTTTCCAAGACATTCTTTGGAGAACACTCAACCCACTTATCACAAGCATGGATCCTTGAACCAAAACATCTTCCAAAGGAAGGAAAGAAGACCAAGTTTCCACACAATACCATGAAAGAGGGGAGACTTACAATCTCACTAACTAGAATGCTTATGCCTTTTGTATCATAAATTTAGCGCTATGTTAGGCAAACGTAATTGGACTTATGTAGAAGTCACAACTATTTGAGATCGGGCAATAGAATTTTGGTGTTAATGCATGTTAGAGACATAGTATAATGGACTATGCTCATAAAACATACCACACACAAAAAGAATATGCAAAAGGTGTGGTCTAATCTCATCCATACTCATGTCAATTTTTCAACCAACTAGCATTAGGACTTTGAGATGTCATATGCCAAATGGAAATGAATGAAATAAGAAGAGGAATAAGATGAAGTGGGAAGGGGACGGATGAAATCACAGATTGGTCAAAGGAGGATTTTTATTAAATTAATATCATTCATTCATTTTTGGAGATGGAATATACATTCCACCAATCCCCTAAATCCAATGATATTAACTTGACAAAGTCAAATCAACCTTGACCAAGGCCCAACAACAATAAGCAAACTCATACAAGTCAATACAAATGGTCAACAAAATTTAATTGGCATTTATTCAATTAAAAATAATAAAATAATACATTTAAATCAAATATGTTTTGTCCAATTCCTAAAATCTCATCAAAACACCAAAGGAATGATCATGAGATTTATCATAGGTCAAACAAGGTCAAAGGACCTTGGAGAAAAAAATTCATAATTTTTGGACATTTAAAAATATTTTTAAACAATTAAAAACAAATACAAAATCAATTAATTCATGAAAAATGTTAATAATGATCCAAACAATAATTTTAATTCAGAATATGAAAGAGAAAAATATTTGAAATTTTTTGGTGAAAGTCCCATATTTTTTGGATCAATATTGAATTTAATATGAATTATTGAAGAAAATGCAATTAAAACAAAAATTCAGAAAATCAAAATTATGTGGACCATCAGATCTCCCTCATTAATTGAGGTGGCAGATCTGATGATCCAAAACGCGCGCTCCACATAGAAATGAGTCAACTGCGTGGCAAATGTGGTAATCAACACCAACGCTCAGGATTAAAACGTGAGAGGAGGATCATGTGGTTCAGAGGTTGGCCAAGTCATCGCCGGAGCCAGAGCTCCGGTCATCTTCTCAGGTGGACCTCACCGGACTGGTCAAGATGAACCATCACCAAAAAGAAAAACAAGGACATGATCTTAAAGAAAAAATGGCACTGAGCTCGAATCTGGCCTCCATTCATTCCAATTCCAAGTATATTGAGAGATATGTGGAATTGAAATTTGAGGCACATGAACTGAGTTGCTTCGATTTGACCTCAAAGCAACTCAATCTTCTTGCCTACATTGGTAGGACTTAAGACAACCAAAGAATCAATATAATTGAGCAAGAATTTAAGAGAATCGAAGAGTTTAAAATTTCTGCAAAATACCTTCAATGGAGGTCTGAACTCGATGGATCTTGATCTTGCTTGTGCTTGGACTCACTCCACTTGCTTGCAGGAAGAGAATGGAAAGGTTTAGAAGCAATGGATTCCTGGAGAATTGAATTCCAAAACAGTGGAGATTCAAGCTCAAATTCAAATGAATTTATCAGGCTTATCCTTTGAGAATTGAGGACTTGCAATGAGGGATCAAAGCTGGCGCGATTATGTGTTCATTTCCGAGCAGTTGAAGCTCTATTTATAGCTGAATCATGTGATATTTGCACACTCACTTTCACTTTCCAATTTTGGCAAATGATGATGTAATGGTGCATGCGCACGCATAGGCCCATGAAATGATAGCTTGAGGTCCATAATTGAAGATCAAATGCTTTGAAGTAAGCTTGGATTGCAAGGCAAATGAACATTGATGCTTGAAGTTTGATCCATGCCAAATGATATCAGCATGTTTAAGCCATGCGTAGCCTATGCATTTCTCATCCAAAATGAATGAATTTGAGCTCTTTGGAAAGGTGAGATCAAGAGGAACAACTTTGATGTTCAACACTTTTTCATTTGGAGCTTGGAACTTGGATAAATTTGAGGTGGAAGTTTCGAAAAATTTGACATATCAAATTTTTTTTAAGTGTCAAGCCATATGTCTAAATAGTCCACCTTGCTTAACTTTTTATAGGAGCTTCAAATGAGAAAAGTGTATTCATCAAAGTTATAGATCTCTCAAAGACCTTAAAAATGGTCACCAATTTCATGTCATTTGGATTTGAAATGATAGAGTTATGCATTTTTAAAGTTTGGAAAAATCACTTGATCAATGGTATAGGCCAAAAGTGACCTATAATGTAGCCTTATATCACATGCTTAAAAAAGTTGAATTAGCTCCCACTCCAAACATCAAAGTTGAAGTAGACACATTTAATTTGGTTGTGCAACTTGGAAATATTTTATCTCATAAAAATTGAGCAAGTTATGGCCTTGGGAAGTTGACTTTCAAATTAGGGTTTAGACAAAATGACCTATAATGTTTCAACATAGAAAATGATTTTCCAAGCAAAACTAGATCTAGGTCTCAACATGAAAGTTATTTGGAATGTCATTTAGAGTAAGTTTCCTCTTGGAAGAATTTTAATATGGTGAAAATTATAGGAGATAGGGTCTAGGGAGACCCAGTTTTGATCAGATGAATTCATCTGGCCAACCACCATCAACCAACTTGCTAATTTCCAATTCTCTTGACTTTCTTGGCTCATGGCAGATCATATATGCATAAGATGATGAATTTTGAAGTGTACCTTGAGAAATTTGATCAATTGATGAGATAGCTTGTTGGAGAAGTTACTCAAGATACCCAGTCAAACTAGGGTTTCCAAGGCAAATCACCCTCAAACTCTTGAATAAAACTTGATCAATATAACAAGTAGAGATCATTGGGACTCATATATGATGTTCATAACCATTCTTGAATCAATTCTTAGTTGTGCTCTTTGTTCATGAGGGTCTCAAACCCTAGATGTGAACTTGATGAATCAATGAGATCATGCCCTTCCTACAAAAGAGTTAGACAAATGCAAAGACATATTTTTGGTATTTTGGTTAGTAAAATGATAAAATACAAGTATGATATAATCACAAAGTGCTTGGTGATCTCTCATAAAACAAACCCAATAAAAGAGGGGTAAGGAGGATGCCAAGGCATGATCCCAATGCTAATGCATATGATGAAATTGCATGAGGGATCTTAGGGTCAAAATTGGGGTCTTACAAGAATTATCAGAGTAAGGCCTCAAACGATTACATAAAAACTAGAAGATGCTCTGAGATTTGACAGAGTACAATACTCCATGGAAGATAGTTGAGCCTTTCTGAAAATTGACAGCTAAGATACTCATCATAATTTTATCGAAAATCTCTAAGAATTGATAAAGTAATATCCTTAATGATAAAACAACTGGAGTGCCTTGAGAATCAACGGAGATCAAACGTCACAGAAGACAATTGGGACTTTATGAGAATTAACAAATAAGACATTTAACATAAACGCTTGAAACTCTCTAATAATTAACATAGCAGTATCCTAAACAAAACAAATGAGGCTCCCCGAGAATTAATGGAGTAGTATCTCATATTTTGAATTTAAGACAATGATGGTATTTTGGTTGTTGTATTGAATGATTATGTCTATTGTTTAATATGGTTGTGTTTATTAATCTTATGTGTTTTCATATATGATAGATATATGTGGGTGCACTTATTATCTTTGCAATTGCCTTTGTACTGTATATTAAATATGTGATATTGCTAATAATGTACTTTGTCTCTTTTTGATGTTGTCAAAGAGGGAGAAGTATATGAAGTTATGATGCACACATTCATCGGGAGCTTTTCATGAACAAGAAATGCATCGTCTCAAGTTTTACCATCATAAAAAAGGGAGAGCATGTGAGTGCAATTTTCTGTTTAGATATGTTTTGTATGATGTCAAAGCTAGGAAATAGCATTTATGTACATTGGACGGTATCATCCGAGTCTAGCTGTGCATGTTAGTGCTCTTGCATTAGGAAGCATGTCAACATTGTTGGAAATGGTCTGGAAAATATAGGTGCGTCAAGATATTGTGTTGTGCATGAAAAATTTGGTTTTGGATGAAAAATACTCACTATAGGTCGACACATACGATTATAGGTTAACCTATAGAAGATATTTTTAAACTATAGGTCGACACATAGAGTGTACAGGTCGATACACATACTGCATTATTAAAGCTTGTAAGCTTTGTTCCATGTGTCGCCTTGTCAGGTCGACCTATAGGCAACACATGACCTTTACAGGTCGACCTATGCTTCAAACAGGTCGACACGTGACTTGTATAGATCGACACATGGCTCATATAGATCGGCCTATAAATCAAAAATCTTGAAAAATTGCATTTGTTTCCATTCCATTTGCATTCCTTTTTGCCTGCAATCACTCATGAATATAAATACTACATACATGCATCTTTCTCTAGTAAGGTTTCTAGAGTGAGTAAAATTTACATGAATCTAGGATTTCAAATCATTTTCTTCATCTTCAACTCACACTTATGTCTTCTAATGCCTAACCTACAGTGCGAATCGAAGCCAGAATCTAAGAACCCTAAAAAGGAAATCAAAAAGTAAATGGCGAGGGCGAGCTACACAGAGTCCAAATCTTGGGGGTTTGTCTCCTTAGGGAGGAAGATACATCTCAACAACTGTTTTAGCATGAATCACAGAAGAAACGAGGGAGCTTAACTGCCGGAGAAACTCCGGCGATTCTTCAAGATTAATGTTGATAAAAAGAATATCCAGAAGCCTTCCTCTTCTTCAGGTAATTTCCTTGTCCTTTAGGTTCAAGTTGTGTAGGAATCTTCTTCTCCTCCTTCTTGCGCCTAGCCTGTAGGTTGAAGATTCTTGTTGTTGATGATGAATTCGTTGAGTGTGCGTGTGAGGGAATAGGTAGTTGCAGAGAAGAACAAACAGAGATTGAGAGTGCATGGAGAGTGAAACTCTGATTGTGATTGGTGATGATTGTTATTTGAAGGAGAGTGAGAGAATTGAGAATTCAGAGAATTATTCTCAATGAGTTTTTGTGCAATGAATGATTGATGCTGAATTGAAGAGTGATTTAGAAATATATAGAGATTTAATCATAACTAACTTGGGCAGGATTTTGGGCAGTGGAGTTAAAAGTTAGGGTAATGTGACTGTTAGTGAAATTTGTGAAAAAGTTAGTTTTGGATGCTAACTTTGTTAATTCTCTGTTAAAAATTGTTGGTATAATTAATTATAGTTAGTGATTGTTAGAAATTTAGTGTTAAGTTGAGGTTATATTGCTAAGAAACTGTAGATAATGTGGTGAACTGTTAGATTGAAAGTTAGTGTTAGAATTATAATGTTTGATTTGGTGTGAAAAATTGTGATGAAAGTTAGTTGAATGATTTTGTGATTAGTTAGAATATGAGATTAGAGTTAGTGTTAGAGTTCGAATTTGTTATTAATCATAAAGTTAGCATGGTATTGAACTGTTAACTAGGTCATGATAGTGAGACTTCAAATGTTAATGACTTGAAATGAAAACAAGGTTAAGGAATCCAATTAGTTAGCATTTGCTAAAATTTGTCAATTTTGAAATGATGGAGGAATTAGTGACAAAACAACTTGAATTAGTTTATTTATGTTTGAATTGTCATTGTCGATTTCTTGTAATGTGATTATATCACTTAGATGAGTGAACGTCTTATTTTGCCATGCTTGAACTGCTAGGGTGAATTTGAACTTAGCCATGGATGTATGATTTGGATTTGTTAGAAGTGATTATAGAATGAATGTGAAATGGGATAGCTAGCATGTGCGAAACTGCTACTGTTAAGTTCAAAAGAAAGCAGCTAGGATCGTTGGAATTATTTTGTGATATGCTTGGAAAATGTTAGAATTAGAGGTTGGAACTGTTCTGAACTGATGCCAAGATATTTTTTAAAAGAGTTAGTTAAAACGATGATTGTTATGCAATTAGTAGTCTATGTTAGCATTGGCATGGAATTGGTGGAGTGAATCAGATGGTGTTCAAACTATATTAAATGTTAATGAACTAATTTCACCATGTAATTTGAACTGTGATGAATTTTGTGAAACTACTAATTGCTACATATGTTTGAAGTTAGTAACCTTAACAATTCTTAGTAGATTTTATCAAAATGTGATTGTTAGTATGAATTTCAAATGAGAAAAAATGGTTAGGTTCAGTTGGGTTGTGTTGATTTGAGGTGTGATATGTTAGTTAATTATCACAATTTGAATTGAATTTGAAAATGAGTTAATTGTTAGTTGTTAAGTTTGAATTTGTTGAAGTTTGGTGGTAGGCTTGGCTTATAATGTGTGAATTGTTGAACATTGAACTTGTGATGCCATAGTCTTGGGTGTACTGCATATGTATTGTTGTGATGATTTTGGGTTTTCTTTGTAGGTTTGTTGTAGGTTTGAGCATGCTCAAAGTGGACATGAGGAGGTTTGCATGGACTTGACATAGCTGACATGAAGCAACTTGAGAAGATGGATGAGTGAAGATCAAAGTGAAGTTGAAGTGGGAAAGGTTTTAGGAACTTCAAGTCAAGAGTCAAATTTGGGTCAATGGTCAACAGTTGAACTTTCCGTGTATTTCATTTTGAATATCTCTTGTAATTATTTTCTTTTGTTGTAATAACTTTGACTTGTAACTTGTAATCCAAGCAACATCATTTGTGCATCAAAGAACGTATTCCACTCTTGAATTCTTAATGAATGTTTTCTTCCTTGTGCTTCCATACTCTTCAAATTCTCAAGTAAATACCGAATATGTAGGTTTAGGGTAACAACTTTGAATTGTAACTCTTATCAAGTGATACATGTAATCTTGCATCATGAATCACAAATGAGAGAGCCATTATCCATAAGTCACCTGATTATCAAAACCTATGACAAAACCTTAATCCATAAGAAACCTATGATCAATCTATTAATAGCCCAAATATTGAGACACCAAGTTGAACAATGGGATCCATTGTTATTGGTCCTTTGAACCAATAATGTCACCATATGCAGATGTGAATGAATGACTCCTAAATGAATGATTTAAAAGGCCTGGTATGCAGATGAATACAAATTCCTAAGTCAGATGAATTGAATGATAAAAATGTAGGGCAAATTTTGGGGTACGATAGAAACCTAGCAATTTTTTGGATCGAGCCTCAAATGTGCACTTGTTAGGGTTAAGCCTCGGTCAAAATTTCCTCAATCGAGCAAACAACTTTTGTAGATTGGTAATGTGATCCTCTTCGGTCTGGAATTCTACAATCATATCGTCTACGTAGACTTAAATCTCTTAATGAATCATGTCATGAAAAAGGGTCACAATAGCGCGTTGATATGTTGCCGCAACATTCTTCAATCCAAAAGGCATCATTTCGTAGTAGAAGGTTCCCCAAAGGATGATAAATATGGTCTTCTCCATGTCCTCTGGGCCATTATGATTTGGTTATACCTGGAAAAACCATCCATGAAGGAAAATACCAAGAACTGAAATGTGTTATCGATCAATACATCAACGTGAGATAATAGGAAATCATCTTTTGGACTTACTATGTTTAAATCTCAATAGTCAACACACATTCAAACTTTTCCATCCTTTTTCGGTATTGGCACAATGTTGGCAACCCATTATGGGTACTTGGCTACTGCTAAGAAACCAACGTCGAACTGCTTTCGAACTTCCTCTCTGATTTTGAGGGCCATATATGGGAGAGTTCTTCTTAGGTTATGTTTTATAGGAAACATTCTTCCTTGAGCGGTAGCTTGTGCACGACGATGTTCGTATCCAACCCAGGCATATCTTGATACGATCAAGAGAATATGTCCACGTATTGATGAATGGGCTCTATCAGTTTTGTCTTTTCGGCGTCTTGTAAGGCGGCGCCTACCTTCACTTCTATCTTGTCTTCCTAGGTTCTGAGATTGATAACTTCAATGTCTTCCTAGTGCGATTGAATGATCTTTTCTTCCTGCTTGAGTAGTCTGACTAACTCTTCAAGGAGTTCACAATCTTCCTCGCCTTCTTCTTCGTCTTGGTTAATTGGACAATCAAAATCATAGGGACCATAGCAACATTGTTATCAATAGTCTCGGTGGTGATTCTGCATATTTATGCAGTTTTTTTGAAAGTGAGTGCGCAAAACATTGCCATTTATTTTTAAAGGAAAAAATGAGAAAGAAAAAGTAACACAATTGAATGCAAATCTTTGTTTTATTCATGGTAAACACAATTTAAAATTGGGCAGAGCATAGGGTTTTGATAAAAAAAAAAATTACGTTTGAATAGAAAAGACTTGAGGATCTCCACCGCCTTCCAATTCTTTAGTTCTTCACCTGGTGCTACCTGGCGTATCCAACTGGATGTTGCCTCATTGTAAGCCCCTTCATCAATCATTGTTACTTGACCATCAAAGATGTGGTCAGCACTTGTGAATGTCTCTCCTGCGGGAGGAATTTTCCCCTTGACCGCTTAATCATCTTTTCCTTTTAAGGATGGTTGGTATCCCAACCCAAACCAATACTTTTTTCGTGGATCTCTACAAGCTTGCCCAAGCCTTGGACATCCCTTGCTTCTACGATGGCTTTGGCACCTTGCCAGGAGGCCATTGAGGTTTTTGGGGTTTGACAGTGTACTATCGACGATTCGTGCAAGGGTATGGGATGATTGCAAGACCTCTCACTCAATTGTTGAAAAAGAACAATTTTGCAAAAATGGCGGAATTACCATTGTTAAATATGTCAAATTTTCAAATGCATTTTGAAATTGAAACAGATACGTCTGGAGTGGGGATAGGAACTGTTGCAACAGGGAAGAACTTTAGCATTCATAAGTCAGGTTCTATCCGACCGAGCACGGATGAAATCAGTGTATGAGCGGGAGCCGTTTGAAATTGAAACATAAGTGTCTGGAGTGGGGATAGGAGTTGTTATGATGTAGCAGGGAAGACCTTGAGCATTTATAAGTCAGGCTCTATCCAACCTGTCACGGATGAAATTAGTGTTTGAGCGGGAGTTAACGGCGATAGTGTTTGCAGTACAAAAGTGGAGGCAATATTTGTTGGGGAATCGTTTTGTTATATGTACTGATCCGAGGAGTTAAAATATTTGTTGGAATAACATATTCTGGATGGGGAACAACATAAATGGATGGCAAAATTGATGGGGTATAACAGATTCAATCAAGGAGGGGAAGGAAAACAGGGTGGCTGATGCCCTGTCCAGGGTGATGAATATGCAGGTTGTCTCGGTGATAAGCAAAGCAGGATGGAAGTCAATCGAGGAGGAAACGGCTTAGGATCCACAGCTTAAAACCATAATGCATGAGCTTGTGCATGATCCTAAGTCCAAACCTGCTTATGAGTTAAAGAGAGATTGGTTATGGTATAAAGGGTAGTTAGTGTTACCGTCAAAATCAGGATGAATTCCCACAATTATGGAGGAATTCCATGCTTCTGTTTGGGGTGGCCATTTCGGAGGGGTGAGAACTTTTAAGAGAATGAAGAATGTTTTCTTTTGGAAGCATATAGAGGAAATTGTGTGGCAGTGTGGTGTTTGTTAACAAAAAACATATCAAGCATTGAAACATGTGGGGTTGTTGCAACCAATGCTTGTGTGGTTCAGATTTGGGAGGATATCACGATAGATTTGATTGGAGGACTACCAAAATCCAAAGCGAATAACACTACAGTGTTGGTGGTAGATAGGCCATCCAAAGGAGCTCATTCCATTGCCTTTAGTCACCCTTATACAACAAGGATAGTGGCTGAGATGTTCATCAATGAAGTGGTGAAATTACACGAGTTTCCGACTTCCATCGTCTCTAACCGAGACCAGATACTCCTCTTTTGGCGTGAGTTGTTCACTTTATGAGGAACTAAACAAAAGTTCAGCTCGGCTTATCAGCCACAAATAGATGGGGCACTCGGAGGTACCAAATAGAACGTTGGAGACATATTTGAGGTGTTTTCCGATGGACAGCCGAAACAGCGTGTAAAATGGTTAGCATGGGCTGAATTTTGGTTAAACTCGTCTTACAATGCTTCAATGGGCATGAATTCGTTTAAGATAGTGTATGGGAAGGAGGCACCATCAGTGATCAAATACCCTCATGAGGGGCTAGAGTTGAAGGGGTGGATCAACTCCTAGGGGAACCTGATGTTGTGTTAGAAAACTTAAAGGAGCGGTTGAGTAGAGCACATGATAGCATGAAACAGTGGGCGGATAAGAAGAGGAGAGAGGTGACCTGTGAGTTGAGGGATAAGGGTGTACTTGAAGGCACAACCTTATAAGTTCAAATCCTTAACGAATCGACCCAATGAAAAGCTGAGTCCAAGATTTTATTGATCATTTGAAGTAATCGACAAGATTGGCAGTGTAGCATATAAATTGGCATTACCCTTCAACTAAAATACACCTGGTGTTCCGTGTATCTCAGCTGAAGAAAGCAATGAGGACTGGTGTTGCGGCGCAGCCGTTACCATAGTGTTTGAATGCGGAATGGGAGCTACATCCTACATGTGCAACTAAAGGAACTGTTGGGGATAAGGAGACTACTGAATGGAACTGAACAGAAGTTCATTGTGCAGGAGTGACTGCCTGAAGATGAAAACACTTGGGAGGATTCTAGTGTTATCTCTCAAGTCTTCCTAGAATTTAACCTTGAGGACAAGGTAGAAATGGTGGGGGTGAGTGTTGATAAGCCTCCAAAATATGTGTAAATAAGGAAGGGTAGAAAAGGAAAAGAGAGAGAAGAGGTGGCAGCCTAACTATCTTCTAACTAACTTGACAAGTGGTTAGCCTAACTAACTTCTAACCAACTTGACTAGTGGTTAAGAGGAAATGCAACTAACATGACAGGTAGCAGCCTAGGAGTGGTGGGGATTGAGAGAATCATGGAAGAGAATGTGAATATAATAGAATTGAGGAGAGGAGGAAAAAAGGGGTTGGTTTTATGAAATAGAAATTGTGACTGAGAAGTGGGAGCAGTTCTCAACTTAATAGGGGATATTAGCAGTGAGAGTATCATTCAGTTAGCATTTACTTTTCTAAAATTGTAAGAATGAGAATATCCACTTTATTTTCCAAACAAAAAAACGAAGACAAATAAAATTTGCATTATGTAGCTACAAAAGAAGAAAAAATGTAAATAAAAAACTATTAGAGGGCCAAGGAGTGCTTACCGGAGCCTACCAAGAGCATTAATTTTATCCTTTCTAGAGTCACTTGCATTGCCACCACCTCGCCCTCTTGTTCTTTCTCTATCATTTCTTGTATCAAAAGCCCTTCCTTTGCCCTTTCCAGAACTGCCCACAAAATATCGAAAAGCATAAAACTCTCAGCTTGACTCTGTAATGGAAGCGAAGCTACTGATAAGTGACAAGTCAACACAAGTCAAAGCAATCAATGACACAAACTTATCCATAGTATTGAATCCCTAGAATAAACATGAAATTCCAATACATAGCAGTACAAATGGTTAGAAAGTAGAAACAAAAAAGAGATTAAGAACTAGAAAGGAGTTGGTTATAAAGAAGATTCCATAGTTCATGCAGGGACACATCCAGATTCATCACATTGGGGGCATTTTTCCCCTTCTAGGGATTTCAATCTCTCTCTCTCATTATTTTATGTATTAGCCACCCAACATAAAAACATAAATTAAATTTTAGGGATACATACATCAATAAGCTGAAAGATTCATTGAAAAAAATATTGCTGGAATCCACCGGTGGTATAAGACTAAAAGCCATGCTACAGAGCTTACTTCAGGATATTACAACTTAAATAATAGAGATGGAGACCATCCCATAGCAAGGATGTTCTCTAGACATAATGCCATTTTTAATTCCACATGTCTGCAAAATCAATGAAATAAAACAATTAATAGCATTATACCAGAATGAGAGGCAGAAAGTGCATAAAGAAGTAGTAATTAAAAAAATTTATAAAAAAAAAAGCAAAATGTAATCATAGTTGCAATCAACAGAAGATAAATGTGTTTCAATAAGCAAGTATATGAGGAAGAGAGGTTGAAGAACAAACCCTAGAAATGTTGATCGATTAATTGTGATAGGTTTGAAAATAACTCCATCTTCTTCCTTCCTTCCAGTAACTGTTGGCCGCTCCTCCGTCGATTTCCAACACCGGTTGAAACTGATAAAAAAATCAAAAGAAAATTGAAACTGCGTTAAAACAACCTGATAAAAAATCAAAAGAAAATTGAAACTGCGTTAAAACAAACTGATAAAAAATCAAAAGAAAATTGAAACTGCGTTAAAACAAACTGATAAAAAATCAAAAGAAAATTGAAACTGCGTTAAAACAATGGAGTTTTGGAGATGCGGGGTATCGATCCCCGTACCTCTCGCATGCTAAGCGAGCGCTCTACCATCTGAGCTACATCCCCATTTGATGTAAAGCTAAACCAACACAGTAAAACCTAGACATTACACATATAGGATGATTGCTTTACGCCATAAATAAATAAAGTTCTCCATGGATGGTTGATACAAACCAAGCTCATAAATGAAGTATCTTGATCCAAGATAATATAATTCTTCGACCAAATAATCATAAGAAATGAAAAAATGTTCTACAAACATATAAATTTGTTTTAGTTTTGAAAATTTTAAAAATTAAAATAAGTTTCACTTTCAAATAATAATTTTTCAAATATAAAAATATTTATTATAAATATGTTTTAATTTAAATAATTCATATTATTAAATCTGAAAAATAAATGTGTTTATGTTTAAAGTAGGTGAATTTTCCTTCTAAAGTATTTTTTTAGTCGATATTAAGTCCAAAGGTTACGAGGACTTCAATGAACTTTGTGACTTTGGTATTTTACGACTTTATTAGTGATTTGGATAAATCAAATTATTGATATACTTAAAAAAAAATGATGTCGACTATTCACCTTTGATCTCTAAGACTCTTCTTCACGTCACAATTCACCATCTCCACTGCAATGTCTTCCAATGCCTTGATTGTCCTTTTCATAGAAAGCGGTAGGCAGAAAAATGTGTCATATTTGTGTAAGGTCAAAAATGGACTTTGATGTCTTGAAATATCTCTTATGAATGTCATTATAGAGGATCCTTCTCTACATATCCTACTTATATAAAATTGATATCTTTCAATGCAGCCATAACCTAACATTCTCTTTTTTCGTCTTTGTTATGTATCTTTATAAGAGTTTGTCATACTCATAATGGAAGCTAGCTGCAGAGTTCGATTGCAGAACCGACTTGTTGCAGAATCAGGATTTTGGAGAATGAACAAGTTCTGAAAGGAAACCTGAAGAATCGATTGGAGAATGAAAGAAAAAAATGAAGAACCGATGAAAGAAAAAATGAAGAATTGATTGGAGGATGAAAGAAAAAGTGAAGAATCAATTGGAGAATGAAGGCCAGAATGAAGAATCGTTTGAGGTTAGCTTTTATAACTTTTCCTTTCCAAAAACAGTTAGAAATTTGCTTTACATTCCAATGAAATTCACATCTAAATTTGCTTGAAATCCACAAAACAATTAGGATTTAGTTAGCTTAGAATTATGTTATGAAATTCTAAATGAAATGAAATTGAAATGCTAAAACCGTTTTCAAGTTCACAACTCTGTTACAACTCTGCAATTAGTTGCAATTTTCTATTCTGTGACAGTTGGAGTTAGTTGGCTTTTTATCTCTCAATTAATCTCAACTCTGCTACCTTTACAGTCAACTTGTCATTTGGAAATTAGCTGGAAGTTATTGTGAACTATCTTGTAGGTGAGTCTGCAAGTTAAATGAGATGCCCATGAAATTGTGAATGCATTTTTACCCCACTGTCACCAATTTCTTGCTATCAAAATATGCAGGTTAATAGACTTAGATGCAAGGCGATGCTAATGTGATGCAGCTGGGGTCGGGAATTACCGGGTATGCTTCAGTTCTGCAGGTTTGCTAGTTTTGATTTTTTTGCTTGGAAATTGGCATATTAGGTGTTAAGGCGGAAATGGTCATGTACTGATCTGTTGGATACCGTGTCTTTGTCATGTATATTACTGTTACTTACGTGTGGCTGATTGTATGAATTGTTGCCAGATGCATATGCCGCTAGTGATGTGCTTTAGTTCAGCTGCAATTCGCATTGTTGGATTTTAATAGATAATTGTTGGTTGGGTTACATGGTAATAGGCTATAAAGCTAGTGTAGTATGTATGAAATTGTTGTGGAAAATTTATAGTTTCAAATGTTTCTGAACAGGATCAATTAGGATATGTTTAAATTAGAAAATCACAAGATATATTGATGCCATGTGGTAAATTGAATTGGGACTGGTGTAGGTTATGTTGAATTGTTAGGAATTAGTTTGAAATGCGATGTGCTAATGCTGCTGAACTTGAATTGGACAGGATGGCGGGGTTTGGGATTTCTGTTACTATTCTGATGAAGGTCCCATAAATGATCTCAAATGTTCAACTCTTTCACGGCCTTGAAGTGTATGTCATATGTTGCGTTCACTATTACACGTTTTGCATCAGAATTTGCGAGTTTAGGATTGTTTTAAGTTTGTTAACCAGTTCGAAGTGGACTAAACGGAAGTAAATTTGTTAATTGTTTTAACGGTTTGAGATGTTGATGTGGCGATGAAATTGGTGGTGCTTAGAATGTGTTATTCTATTGGTACCCATTACAATGCCACGATGTAATGCAGGGTTCTTATAATATGCAAAATGCCCCAGATGCTGCTGTTGATGAAAGATGCAGAAAGGCCATGCCTATTGTGTTACAAGATGCATGTTCAATTGGCTTGTGATGACAACAAAACTTCTTCATGAAGAACCAAGTAGATTGCCCAATCAAGATCAATCATGGAACATGAGGATTTAGGATTAGGACATTTAGGGATGTAAAGTAATTAAGTTGACTTTGGTCAATGTTGACCAAAAAGTCAATCGTTGACCAAAGTTAACAATTGGTTCGAAGTTCATCATTTTTTTTGTATTATTTTTTGGAATGGATAATAATGGGTTGTAAATTGCTAATGGATGAAATCTTGAATGATCTTGATATTGTAATGAATGAATTTGGATTGAATTGTCATGAACATGAATTTAAATGCAATCGTATGCATAAACATGACTTGAAATGAATTGTATGAATTTAAACCTGAACTTAAACATGAATTGAAATGAATTTCAATGGAAAAGGATGCAAGGTATTGAAACGGATGAACACCTTATCATGACCATAACTTGAACTAAAGTAGTGAGCATAATAGAATGAATCCATCAATGATCATTGACTAGGAATGAACTAAAACCCCACAAATGAAACATGAAAGAATGGCACAACGACGTGAGACATGAAAGAATGGCATAAAATGGGCTATGACCAAGCACCAAGTAATGACAATGGCATGAGGTTGCATTGACCAGATGAAACAGGCCTAGGCAAGCCATGAACTAGGCACTAGGTATGAGGATGACTAGATGAAAGGCCAAGCATGGAAGTTGATAAAGATAAAGGGGCCAAGATCATGACCTCAAACCAATGGAAATTGACAAGCACAAGATGCACCTATGGGAGCATGAAATCAATGGGATAAAAACCAAGAGACCAACATGAATAGTCATGCACAAAAGGTTATTGGGTGAAGCTTGACCAAACAAGAGAATCAAGCCACAATGGAATGATGGAGAATCAGATGACATTGGGGTTAAAAGGTCACACAAAAGGCATTAGAACCACATCTCCCCTGATTAGGGTTTCCATGAGGCATACCCTTAAGGTCTTTGAATCAATCAAGATGCTTCACAAGAAAATCTCCAATGTATGAGCCTTGAATTAGGGTTTAGGATAGCCAAGGCAAGACCCAGAGAACCCACGTAAGGTCCCACAACCAAATCACCAAAAAAATAGGGTTTTGTTCCCCATAGAAAGGCCATTCTGAGGTCTTCTTGAATCCCTACCTCAAAGACCAAGCAATTAAGGTTTCATTCCCATGATGAGCATGTGAAGAGCCATGTCATACTTCTAGGGCTTAGACCACAAGCAAGTCCTAGCTTTACAAGCCATAAGCTTTGAATATATGATGATTATTTGCAAGTGTTAACATAAATGAATGATATACACATGTATCTGGAATGAATGAATGTATATGAATCTCAAACCAAAAGTTAGGTGAAAAGTGAAAAAAGGTAGGGCAAATTTTGGGGTACAACACCCATATCTACACCTTCTAATAAAAGGTTCAAACACATCCTCTTCCTCACACATATCATACGGTGTCAAAGAAGTAATGACAATCCAAAAGCTTACCGTAGTTGTTTCTCTCAAACCATTAACATGGAAGCCACAACCCTCCCAACAGAAGAAAAACAAATCATAAGAACAAATTTCGTAGAAATTGTTCCCAAAAAAAAAGAAAAAAAAAAGAGCAAAAGAAGAAAGAAAAAATATTAAAAAAAGAGGTCATCAAAACCCTTAAAAAAGCAGGATTATAGCCATCATATCTAAAGGAGAAAACAAAAAGGGTGACTGTCATCTCAAGAAATCTCATCAGTTCTTAAGCCATTATATCTTCATCTTTACAACCTCAAAATTCTCTTGGACACTGAATGCATCCGTTAAGTTAATTGAATTTAGGAATGAAGATAATTAGAAGGAGAATTAGGGAGGGCTAAAAAAAAATTTTGATCCTTATAATCCTTTTGTTCATAAACCGTGAACCAAGCCATGTTACAACCTTTAAAAGACCTAATTGAAGAAAGGTTTACTTTGAAAACATACATCAGTAAAATTGTGTTAAGTTGAGTCCTAAGATGTTTGCTAATCATTGTCAATCACATTATTTTCTTACATTTTCATGCTTTTAATGTTCATGACAACATTATGTTTTGACCAAATAACCCATCCATTATACATCACAACAATAACTTTGATTTCAAAACCTGCATGAGCATTGCATTAGAAATACCATGTTGAAGGAACAATTTTATTTGCAAGTCAGAACTTAGCATCAAGGAAGATCCAACAGTGTGCAATCAGTTACTGAACTTGATCATTTGTAAATGGTCACATAAGGGGAAAATCACCCCAAGAGTCGGTCAATATGGGGTAAATCACTTTAAAACTCCATAAATCAGAGGTAAACCGCTCTAAGAATCAATTAATCATGGGCAGACTGCTTCATGGTTTAAAATATTGGGGAAAGCCATCTCTAGATCCTATTATCACAAGTTGCTTCAAAACTCACATTGAGTCCAAGTTCGTCAAAGACCCAACAGTTTGGGGCAATATAAGCTACATAAATGATATGGGAAAGCTCTCTCCATATTTTAAGGTGCTTAGGTAAAGCCTATAATACATCAACAATGACCGAGTTCAAAATGAGTGTTGCGAGGTCATGCTAGAACCATCTTCTATCAAATAAACTTTTCCCTCGACAAGAAAATTTGCTGCAAAAGAACCCTTATGTCCAGTTTTAACCATCCATTGCTCGCCACGTGGGCACTTTTGGAAACCTTCAAGCTACCACATAGATGGGGCATTCAAATCATCAACATCCATTATCTTTACCTCAATCATGTTTGCATTTATCATGCATTAATCATGTTCACATTTCTCTATCATCAAACCATGCATCTCATCTCATACATCATAGAATGGTCTGATAACATATGGGATCACATGTATGTTAAAGATCTGAAAGCCTTGTAATATAAGGAAAAAAAATTAAAATGAAAAAAACATAACCTCGCTTGGCATCCCCAATGAAATTTAAAACCTTTCTTGACATACTTACCCTGAAGACCAATCTCCACTGGCGCACCTCCATTAACCTATTACATGTATCGATCAATCATCACATTTCATGCATTTCTCAAATCATGTCATATCTGTTAGACGGTGTGGCTAGTGATCGAGAGGGGGGGTGAATAGATCACCTCTTTGAAAATAAACGGATTTAAAATTTTATCAGAGTTATTGAAACTTAGCGGAAAATTTTAGTCCCGAATCGACTTTCGTCTATTCTGAACCGCTACTAGAAAACCGGACACGCGAATTTATTGCTGGATTTGAATTAGAACGATAGAGATTATTAACACCAGAATCTAACTAAATCAAATGCACTTATCACTAAATTCTATTTCCAATGAATAAAACTCAGCTAACAGTTTTGTCAAACAATTGGTGTGTATGTGATCAATGATGAACAATGGTGGAGTTTAGTTAAAGAAGTTTTCTTACCACTATTGTATCACGAAAAGTGCAGTCACAACACGCCAACTGAAATCACAAAACTGTTGAAAACGTAAAGAGAGATAAGGAAAGAATACGATACGCAGAGATTTGGTAAGGAAGTTCCCCACTGTCGTCCTCGCGTGTGGGTACGTCTCCCTTTCAATTTCAACTGAAATTGAGAACTGTAATTATCAATAATGCCGAACTCGTTGATACAAGGTTACAATACACAGACAGAATTCTAAATCCCAAGAACTTCTTCTTGTATAAAACCTCCACTTGATCTGAGCTCGATCAAGAATTTCCTACAAGAAATTGCAAACAATTCACCGGTTCCACGACCTGTTTGCGAAATCACCCGATTTCCAAACCCTACGCTACGGCTGAATCTGTTCTGCAAACGTGACTAACAAACCCGCAAGAACACTCCAGTTCTTGAAGGATAAACCGTTTGGTTTTTCCTCGAAACCCCCTTCAACCTTCAACTCAGTTAGATCCTCGATCGTTCCATTGAGCACCTCAGCTAAATCCTTGATCGTACCACTGAATGTTATTTCGTTGATCCTTTAATCCAAAGAACAAGAATGATTATGTGTTGATATTCTTGAAGAAAAGTGATTGAGAAGATGAAGAAGATGAAGTCTCTTTCAGGTTTCTAACTGCTCAAAAACAATTGCTGCTACACACTCCTTTGATCTTGTGTTCAACTGTTTTTCTCTTCTGAATTCGTACACTTAACTGTTGTCACAATACTTCTTATATATGAAAGACAGAAGCTGTTAGTAGACAAAATAGACTTATGCATTAACATAAAAGGTTATGCATCGATGCATACTGTAACTTTGATTAATTTTAGAGAATTGATGTAAGCATGTATCGATGCAAAGCTTGTATGTATCGATACATAGAGCATTTTAACTAAGCATGTATCGATATAGGACTCGTATGAATCGATGCATAAAGCATTTTAACTGGCCATGTATCGATATAAGACTTGTATGGATCGATACATACTGAAGCAAAAACGTTTTGTGATATACAACAAGTTTATGGATCGATGCATATGAACATGTATTGATACATACTGACACAATATAGTTTTTATGAGTTCTTTTAAGAGATGTATCAATGTGGATCTTTATGTATAGACATGAGACAATAGTATAGAGTAAAAACACAAATGAATCATGTAAAATAATGCACAACCAACAATTAGACAATGATCACACAATTTGCTATCATTCAAAACTTATTCACAGTAAAGAATTTGCTCACAAACTCCCCCTTTTTGATGATGGCAAATTTTTTTTGCAAGATGTGTGATTCTCCCCCTGAGTTTGTGCATATCTGTCAACATCTGCATTTCTCCCCCTTTGTCAAAATCAAAAAGAAAAAAACAGCTTTATCAAGGCAACATGTTGTAGCAGGGCACAGCAAAAATGATAAAGAAGCTAACAATCACAAAGAAGGAAGCTTAAAAAGTAAAGAATCACTCACAAAGAATGATAAATGTGGGCAATAACATCAGAAGTAAACAGAAAGTAATAAGCATTTAAGTAGTAGGTAGTGTTTGAAAATTACATAAGCCAAGACATATATTGTACAACTAATCCAAAAAAAACTTAAGCAATATGCAATGAAATGCAGTGATATGAAATGAGGATGGTTTAATGTGGATTATAGCCACCACAGGACTCTTCGTCATCTCTATCAGGATCTCTGAAACTTGGCGGAGGCGGAGGAGAAGGCATTGCATCTGGATTGTGGCCCATGAAGGTGTAGTGCCGGAACCGGTCCTGAACTTCAACACTTCTGAATCTGTCCATAATACCAGGATTGGCACGGCAGTGTCGCATCGCGCGAAAAACCGGCGGAGAAAAAGAAACAACAGAGCCGCCACCGTGCGTTATTTATCCCAAAAGAGGGAAAGGAAACGCTCAGAGTAAACCTAGGAAAGAACATGGTCTCGCGACCAAAGAGGATGGGTTCGGGAGTCGGTTATGCGAAGGGAAGGTATTAGCACCCCTACGCATCCGTAGTATTCTACGGGATCCACGCACACTAGAAAGGAAATTGGTTGCTAAACACTGCTCAAGCTCACACACACTGGCTGAAAGAGACACAAGAAACTGACTGAAATTGACTCGGCAGGATATCGCATCCTGGGCCTACTTAGTCTATCAGGCATAGACATCAGGGTCGAAGTAGTTCGGACTGGGGAAACGACACATGCTCGCTAGGATTTCGCATCCTATGCATACGTATCTTCTCGGACGAGAGAAGAATCAGAGCATTCGTAGCTCGGCTGACACGCACACAAACAAACAAGACACAGGCAAACGTGGAGCCCGACTGCCAATCACTGGACTTAAGCCAGCATCCGAACCAAAACAACACACACAAAAAGAAAGAAAAGGTGCCCGGAGAGATCAGCTCAATCTCCTGCCTACATACTTCATCTGGTGTGAAGATCAGGGCGATGTAGTTCCCCTACGCAGGGATAAAGGACTAGCCTAACCAGATAACAGAGGGAGACACAACTCTAGGGAGACTACGACTCGAGCCTAGATGTTGTCATGCAAAATCAACCCTAAGTTATGGTTTCTAGCTAAATGGCACAAGGGCCAACCTATCCTAAGTATGGCTCACACAGGAAGCAAGCCACACACACTTAACTTGCACAGGAAGCGAGTCTAAACTAATCCTAACTTGCACAGGAAGCAAGTCAAACTATCCTAACTTGCACAGGAAGCAAGTCAAACTATCCTAACTTGCACAGGAAGCAAGTCAAACAATCCTACAAGCACAGATAGCACACACTATACACAAGCAAGAGGCTCAAACAAGGGTTAGGCACTGAGGCCAACTGGAATAGGGTAAAAGGCGCTCTTAACCTTGCCATTGAGAGACTAAGGTGAAGCAGATGAAAGGATGAAGTGAGGATGAGACCTCACAGCTCTTATCCCTGGCCTGGGAGAGCTCAAGACAAGAATGTGTGGGTTCAGAAAGTGGGAACCCTTCTACACATTTAAAACTGACTCAACTGTACAGTTTGTACAAGATCTTGGGTTTGTATCCGCAATGCATCAACACAGTGGTGTGAGCAAAGCAGATGACACACTGAATAGTGGGGGATAGATTGCATATCCCTACCTTCCACCAATTGCCTCTTCACTTAGGAGGACTTTGACTCTATGCAAGGACAAAAGTAAACAGTCACAAACATTGCCTCTTAAGGAGGGCTTCAGACAGTTGCCTGGCCAAGTAACAGGCCAGGTCTTCCAGACTACATGAAGACAAAGAGACATACCTCAATGCAAATTGCTTATACAAGCAAAGCAAAGCAAAAAGTTCACAAGGAACTAAGCAACTAAAGCACCTGAAACAGTCAAGCAGACGTTAGCATGCAACTTCAAACAAAACAAACAGAAACAGACACCAACAGTCAATTGGAGGCACATGGATGTGCAAGGCACAAGGCCTATGGCGTGTGAGCCAAGCCACCTACAAAACAAAGAGGTTAGGCAATGATACTTGGGTAAGCTCAATCAAAAGAATTGGTCTTAATGGCCATTTGATGGTCAACCTGAAATCACAAGCTCAAAGGTGAGTAACAGGACCACTAGGGCAAGCCTAGGGTCAAAAATGAATGAGAAAGTCCAAACAGCAAGGGGTAAGTATCCCAAAATCATTTTCAAACAATTAGGAAACAAAACCAATTGGGTTCACACTCATATCAATCACTATCATCATTTCATGAACCAATTAGGTCAAAACATGGCATTTAGAAGCTCATAGAAGTCAACAGCAAGACTTAATTCAAAAGCAATCTTAAACATTTCCAAAAATCACCAAATAAATCATGACCAATCACAACACATAGCATGGTGGGCATGTCAAATTTCATCTCATTTGGACAAGTGGAAGGCAGTCAATGAAAATCAGAAAGTCAAAGCAATTTTGAACATGCTCAAAGAAGTCAACCCAACATGCATCAACTTAGAAAAATCATAAGTCAAGAATGGTGTATGATAAATGAATGGGATCAAAACCATGGCAAAGATGAGGATGTCTAGTTATCTCATGTAAAATTTCATGTCCATCTAATAAAGTATGAGAATTTCACAAATGAAATGGGAACATGTGTCACACAAAGTCAATATTTGACTAGGCAGGGAAGAAAAATCTCAAACAAATGGAAAATAGTTCAATTAAATCCAAGAAAAATCACAAGTAAACTAGACATACAAGAGTAGGCTCATGCAAAATTTGGGGTCATTTGGATGTAAGGAAGTATGTGAACAAAATTTGGTAAAATGCATGATCATGGTATAGCAACAAATGTAACACATGACTTCAAAAAATCATAACTCTCAATCCACAAATGATAAATGCACAAAGTCTATATGGAAACAAAGGTCAAAGTGTCTAGTTTCATCACAAAAAATTTCAAAGGCAATGGATATAACATGACAATTTCACAAAAGGAATGGTAAGATGTATCATTTATGCATACATGTTGGGAAAATAATTATCATTAAAAATCCAGCCAATGAAAAATTAATTAAAATTCACCATAAAATAGAGGACACATTCATGAACATGAGGAAAAAAATTCATAATTTTTGGGTGAAAATTGAAAGAGAAATGAATTGTGGAAGATGAGGAAATAATTGAAGCAATATGAACAAAATAGCATAGCAAAGTGGTCAACATAGTCAACAGCATGGCATAATGGTAATTCTGCAGTCACTTATTGAAGTGCTGCGTTTTGGCCTTGCAAAACGAAATGTTTTGATTGGCTCTCAGCCAATGAAACAGTGCACAGCCAAACAACCTAAATTTTCTGAGTTTCTAAAACCCTAGGGGTTTCTAACACAACAAGGCTCATGTTTCAGCTTCAAGATCATCAACCAAGTTCATCATCATCATGTTATCATCATAACCAACAGCAAGCAAACAATGGCCATACAACATTAACCAATCCACAGAACAAACATGATCCAAGGGAGAATTCTGGAAATGTTTAGGGTTCTAGAACAACAGCATACAACCATCATCATCATGAACTCATTCAAAAATAAGCATCAAGCAAGCAGCATGGTAATCTCATCAGCATTCAACACAAACAAACAGAACATGAACCAAGGTGGATTTCTGGACATGTTCATAGAGTTTCAAACAAGCAGCATGGCATATTCAAGCAGTCAGCATTATGAACAAAACTAGACCAAGCATACAACAGCATAGCATAATTATGGACAAAGTAACTGGTTTAAACAAAAGCAGCATTCATCATCCACATGGATTCTCTAAGCATGTTCAGAAGGCTTCAAACAGCAGGGCATAATCAGTATGGCAGCTTATGTTCATCATTAACATCACAAAATTCGACCACCAAACAAAAGCAAAGCAAGTGGTAATGGTTCATGCAAATAACAGACAACAGCAGCCAACAGGAATCTTGGAAATGGCTAAGGTTTATGTGCTTGGCTGTAGCAGCAACAGGGTTCAATTAGCATGGCAGCTCATGTTGTCACCAACATCCAAACAAAATTCAATCAGCACACAATCAACATGGTATTGGTTTAGGTAATATCATCCAGCAACTAATAAACACAAGCATGGCAAATTTCTGGACAGTTCAAGGTTGCAGCTACAGGGTATCATCAATTTCATCATCATAAAAACAGTCATGAACAACCAAACATAACAGAAGCAACAATGATCCAGCATGGCCATGAAGTAACATCCTTATGCAACATCACTAACAACAGAACAAACATAACAAACAGCCATTCAAAAGGATTTTCATGGGCAGGGATAAGGTTTAACAGCAGCAAGCATTCATCATCACTATGCAACTTGGATTTTCAAAACACCCAGCATGACCAAACCAGCACATCAATAGAATCAATATGCAACATACAACATGAATGTGCTATCCATTTTCATTAAATCACCCTAGACAAGCCAAATCGAAGGAAAACAATCTTGTTCATGAAAATGAAATTCCAGATTTCTTCCAACATTGTTAACTAAATCAAATAATATAAGGCTTACAACAATCAGCAAGGCAAGGATTACAAAAAATATAGCATGGTTAAGAGAAAAAAGGGATTCGAGTTTTTTACTTGGTTGTGAAGAAAACCAAGATGCAGTGCTTGTTTTGATGTTGCAGCCTGAAACAGCCCTTCCTTATGCTTTGGAATGATGAGAACTTGAAGTAGGTAAGCTCAGCTATGTTTGGAAATCCTCAAAACTCGATTCACCATTGTTATGGCTTGAGGAAAACAGAAATAGAAAATACAATACAGCTGAGTTTTAATGAGGAGAAATACTTCCAAAGATGGTCCAGGTGATGATGCAGTGAAGGGAGGCTCGAGTCTTTGCAGGTTTTGATCAAAAAGAAACTATGCGCAACAAAGCAAGAATGAGAGAGTATGAGTTTTCTGCTGTTTTAAGGTTGTGGCTAGTTCATTTTGATGAGTGGATAGTGAAACATCACTGCAAAGCCTAGGTTCTGTGGTGTTTTGGACAGAAAATTGGGACAAGTGCCAAGGATGAGTCTTTTGAGAGTGATTTTGTTTGTGTTATGTTGGTTTGTGGCTGCCACCCTAGGGTTTTCACATGACAGGAGATGATGGAAAAATGTTGTCTCAGGCCAAGCCAGGTTTTGTTCCTTTTGCGAGTTTTGGACAGACCTTGATAAAATGCAAAGGATGAGGTCGTTGAGAATGAGTGAGGGTGGTTGTGGTATCTCTGCTAGCAGGTTTTTTTAGTGACAGGACAGTGCAGTTTGGATGTTGAAAAAAACGATGCAAGGCTTAAGTCCTTTGATGTTTTAGACAGAATTTTTGGAAATGCAAAGAATGAATGAGTGAAGTCTTGTGAGAGTGTGAGGTTGGTTGTGTAGGTTGGCAAGGCAATAATTGCTCATGACAAAAAAAAGGTGCTTCCTTCTTGTGACAAGCCAAGCCAAGGTCCTCTTTTGTGAGCTTTTGACAGTAGGGTTTGTTTTCTGCCCCATGCCAACTGAATGTAGTTTTATTTTTAGGATGAGTGAGAGAGGTCCCCTGGTTTTTTGCTGCTATTACTGTCCCCACCAATATGCCCTGCTGTTACTGTCCTAAAAAGGACAGAAAAATACACCCTAAGATATGCTGTTGAGTCTTGCTTCAGTGGCAAGGTACTGTTCTTCCACTGTGGAGTTTGGAAGAAAATTTCTAAAATGCCAAAGCAAGGTTTGAGTGAAAGCATGGCCTATGGTCACTGTGTTTGGACAGAACAAAAAGAAATCAAAAGGCAAGGTAGGTTCCTTGAAATCAGCATGCCTCCTCCAATTGCCTTGGCCAAAGAAAAGGTTTTGTCCTACTGTCCTTGCTACTACTGTCATGACAGAAAAAATGGCCTCAATTCTGCTGCATAGTACATGGCATGGTATTGGTCATCTTTGATTTGCACAACAAGGTGTGGTCTTGGGCTGCTGCAGCAGGTTTTCTATTGTCCTATGTGTGTGTATGACAGAAAAATGCCAAGGGTTTTGGTTCATTCTTGCCTGGACAGAAAAATTGGAAATCAAAATAGCCAAAATGAGGGCAGTTGTAGGATGAGGGAATTAAGCCAGGCTTTTTTGTTGCTGGTCTGCTATGTGATGTGATTTCAAAGAATGAAATGGTAAGTGAGACTTGGGAGCAAAATGAGAGGACAAGTGTTTGACTGTTAGTTTCAAAAATAGGTGAGAGGATTGTGAAGGCAAGGCAAGTTGTGACAGGTTTTTTTTTTTTGGAAAATGCCAAAGGTCTGTGGTTTGTAGCTGCTTTCTTGTGACAGTACCAGCCAAGCCCTTGTCTTGTGTGGCAATATGACAGAAAATTGTGGGGAAAATTCTGCTGTGAGAGTACAAGTTATGGTTGTGGAAGCATGGATGGATGGTTGCTTTGTACTCATTTTCCAAATCTTAAGCAAGTGAGGCATGGCTATATGTACAATTGGTTATTTGGCTGCATAATGAGGCTCTAATGACAGAAGAAATGCTGCATGATTGCTGTCCTTTTGAGGTACAAGGCAAGGCATGGACAAGTATGGTGCAAGTATGGTTAAATGGTACTTTTCTTACAATTCAAGCAACCAAGCAATATTCACACGTGCTGCATAATTTGACTTTGCAAACACACTTAAAATGATATTCATGAGCTGTTTCAATTGGCCAAATGTTGAAAAAATGCTTGAGTCAAAAAGTCAACTCTTGGTCAAACTTACATTTAAATGAAAAAGGTCAAAATATGCCATTTTGATTGGTGAAGTTTTGGCTCATGAAATTTATATTTTTGGAAAGAGGGGATCAAATGTGACTTGTAGGAAAAAACCCCACCAAAATTGGCCAAACGGTTTGGGAGATATGGCCCTCTGAAGTTCAAGATTTTCTGGAATCGATTCGATCATAACTTGCCAACCACACATGGGAATTGAGAGTTCTAGGACTTTTTGGAAATGGGAGAACAAGATCTTCAACTTTCATGTTGGGCAAAAATTCATTTGAGGCTTGTATCAAAATGTAAGTTTGAGGATTAAAACTTTCCATTTATGGCAAGTTTCAGTTACAGGCCCAGTTTCCATTTTGGGAAATTCATGATCTGGCTCCAAATTCTTCCATGATGGTGTTTGGCATGATATATGGTGACTATTTGGACATGAATGAACTCTCACAAACCCATTCCAATCACCCAATCATTGATTAAATGGACAGTTGACCAACAGTTGACTTTTAGGGTTTTTGACTGTCTGTGCATTGACTGATGACTTCAAAACCCTAATTCCTTGAGAACTTGACTTCAAATGATGTCCCAAGTTGTATGAACTCTTGATTATTGACCATGGTTCCCTAATTCCACAAGAATGACCACCATCCACTGCTTTGACTGACAGTTGACTTTTTTAGGGTTTTTGACTGTCTGTATATGAACTGCTGACCTCTGAGCCCTCAACCCTTGCCTTGATCACTTCAAATAGACCTCCAAGTCATGTGAACTTGTTGGACAAACCCCAAGGCCTTGATTCAATGAGAAATTCTTTTGCTTGCTTGGTTGACTGATCAGGAGATTAGTTTGACCTAATTCTTGATTGCTTACTCTTGAGGCAACTGAGGGCCAATGCAAATGCTATGCAATGGATCATGATATGCTATGACCTAATATGAAAATGTATGCATAATGATAGGTGCAAATTTGAGGTGCTACAGCTGCCCCTATTCAATCAGCTGGGAACCTGAACGGATGATAGCGACGGCTGTCAGACTTTCAGGGTAAACAGGGATTGAATACCAAAGAAACCGTAGAATTTGCACAGTACTGGATATGATACAAAGAGAACCACGTCATTTACCGATGACGCCTGCAATTGACAGCTTCAGCAAAAGCAAAACCATTTACCGATGGTTGGAGAACTGGAAACTTGATATTTACCGATATCAACTTCAGCACGACCATTTACCGATGGCGGCTGGGGAAAAACAAACTTCTGAAAAGCAAAACCATTTACCGATGGTTAGAACTTGATATTTACCGATATCAACTTCAGCCAGACCATTTACCGATGGCTGCTGGGAAAACAGATTCGATGTTGAAAGGAAGCAAGACCATTTACCGATGGTGGCTTCAAAGAAACTTGACATTTACCGATGTCAACTTCAAACTGGCCATTTACTGATGGCTACTGTAACTGGGAATTCGACATTTACCGATATCGAAGAAATACAGGGCCATTTACCGATGGCATCTCCACTTGGGGAGGAACAAAATCTTTGTGGTGATACCAGACAAAACGTTTACCGACGACTTCTGGGGATTTTGATTTTATCAACAAGGGGACAAAGCATGACCAGACATTTACCGATGACTGGGATGAGACTCGACGTTTACCGACGTCGAAAGATGATGTTTACCGACATCAAAAGAATGACCAGACATTTACCGATGACTGGGGTGGGACACGATGTTTACCGACATCGAAAGATGATGTTTACCGACATCCAAAGAAATGACCAGCCATTTACCGATGACTGGGTGGAGACTCGATGTTTACAGACATCGAAAGATGATGTTTACCGACATCAAAAAATGACCAGACATTTACCGATGACTGGAGTGAGACTCGATGTTTACAGACACCGAAACAATGGTGTTTACCGACACCAAAAAGAATGACCAGACATTTACCGATGACTGGAGAGGAGACTCGATGTTTACAGACACCGAAACAATGGTGTTTACCGACACCAAAAAGAATGACCAGACATTTACTGATGACTGGAGAATACTTGATGTTTACCGACATCGAAAGATGATGTTTACCGACATCAAAAAGAGAAGACACATGCGGGTGCTGACATGACACCTACTGGTATCACAAGAACGACATCTTAGATATGTCAAGGCAAGGTTGACCACTTGCTGGGGGTCTCACTGAGGAAAAACAAATTTTCTGTCACCATCGGGTGAGGAAATAAACCTCTGTCACCTTCGGGTGAGGAAATAAACCTCTGTCACCATCGGGTGAGGAAATAAACCTCTGTGGGGAATAAACAATTCTGAATGCTGTCAAGAGCAACTGTAGCAGTCTTGCTGTGCTGATGTTGAATGAAATGATCCGCCTCTGCCGGGGATACGGTCTGGTGAAGTTAACACATGAATGCATATGTTTGAATTTTCTATGGCGTAATGCTCCATTTATGAATGGAAATGCTACGCGGTTTTTGAGGATGCAATGATTACTACATGCAAAATGCAAATGAAACCTGGCTAGGGAGCCGAAATGATCAGATACTCTGACTCTGTGGGGAGATTCCTCTTGGGGAAATACTCTGCGGGGAACTCTGCTTGAGGAATGGTAAAGCGACTTCACACTCATGTTGAAGAATAGCACTGCCGCTGGGAAAAAGGTAAACTCCGCTGGGGATACCCTTCAGTCCACAGGTAGGATAAATGCTGGAGATAACTTTAATGAACCTGCCTCACTCGGGGAGGAAATCGGAAAATACAGGCCTGCTGGGGATAGGCAATCCTTAGATCTGTTGGGGAATAGAAGGCACTATCCACGGATGTCTCTGCAGGGGAACATAGCTCTGGTAGCTTCCAAACTTGCTTGGGGAAAATATCTGCTGAGGAAACGTCCTCACAGATGCTGATCTGAAAAACAACACAACAAGATGCCCCCAGGGGAGACATGGACAAGATACGCTCAAGTGTCCTCAACATTCAAAATGATTTTCAAATGTTTTGTCATCCTGCAAACTATTGTTTAGCTTTCATGTTCTTATATGCAATGTTTTATCAAAAATTCGGACATTTTTGCAAACAAAACAGTAAAAATAAAAACAAGAGCTATTTATCTGAATAACGACTTTTATTGATTGAAAATGTGCCTGAAGAGGCAAATACATTGGGAAGCAATTCCTAGAAAGAGGTAATTGCGCACAAAAGGAAAAATCTACCCTAATGGCAATGTGAACACGGCATCCACTATTTCCCAATTCTGTTATAACTCACAGATCATCAGTTTTCCTCCCAACTCCTTGCTTTCTGAGAAGAATGACTGGACGGATCACATCTTTCGAGATGGCAGACGACAAAGCTTGATGAAGTACAGACAACTCAGACTGTAGTCTTCGCTTTAATCCCTAACTTTTGCCTGGATCGCCCTTTCGGGTTTTCAATCCACCGGGATACCCATTTTTGCCTAAGCCGCCCTTGCGGGTTTTCGACTTACCGGGTGTACAAATTCTTTTCATTTTATCCCTAATTTTTGCCCGAACCTTTTCTTTCTGTTTTTTTTGGTTCGCCGGGATGCCCTTTTTTTGCCTGGACTCTTTTATTCTTTTTGTCCAGCGGGTCAATTTATGCGAAGTATTTTTTGACTACATCTGAGTTGACAGGAGACGGAAAATCTTCACCATCCATAGTTGTAAGCATCAAGGCTCCACCGGAGAAAACCTTCTTCACAACATACGGACCTTCGTAATTAGGAGTCCATTTGCCCCTGTTATCTGTACCGGGAGGAAGGATCCTCTTCAAAACTAGATCACCTATCTGATAGCTTCGAGGACGCACTTTCTGATCAAAGGCTCGCTTCATCCTTCGCTGATACAACTGTCCATGGCATACAGCTGCTAACCGTCTCTCCTCGATAAGGCTCAACTCGTTAAACCTTGTTCGAATCCACTCAGCTTCGTCCAGCTTGACGTCCAATAAAACTCTCAGAGAAGGAATCTCCACTTCAACAGGTAGAACAGCTTCCATACCATATACAAGGGAGTAAGGGGTTGCCCCGGTCGACGTACGTACTGAGGTACGGTACCCATGCAAAGCGAAAGGCAGCATCTCATGCCAATCTTTGTACGTAACGACCATCTTCTGCACAATCTTCTTGATATTCTTGTTTGCCGCTTCTACAGCACCATTCATCTTCGGTCTGTAAGGAGAAGAATTGTGATGTTCAATCTTGAAATCTTTACAAAGCTCTTTCATCATCTTGTTGTTGAGATTCGAACCATTGTCAGTGATGATTCTCTCAGGAACTCCATAACGACAGATGATTTCTTTCTTGATGAACCGGGTAACCACTTGTTTGGTGACGTTAGCATAGGAAGTTGCTTCCACCCATTTGGTGAAATAGTCAATCGCAACCAAGATGAAGCGATGTCCATTCGAAGCAGTAGGCTCAATCTTCCCAATCATATCGATGCCCCACATGGCAAACGGCCAGGGCGAATTCATGATATTTAGAGGGCTTGGTGGTACGTGCACCTTATCAGCATAGATTTGACACTTATGGCACTTCCGAGCATACTTGAAACAATCGGATTCCATAGTCATCCAATAATAACCCGCTCTCAACAATTTCTTAGCCATTGCATGTCCGCCGGCATGAGTACCGAAGGAACCTTCATGAACTTCCTGCATTAACATGTCTGCCTCGGGTCTGTCCACGCATCTGAGCAAGACCATGTCAAAGTTTCTCTTATACAACACATCATCCTGATTCAAATAGAAGCTTCCGGCTAGCCTCCTCAGGGTTTTCTTGTCATTCTTAGACGCACCTTCAGGATACTCCTGAGTCTTGAGGAAATTCTTGATGTCATAATACCACGGCTTCTCATCAATCACAACAGACTCGGCTGCAAACACATACGCAGGTCTCTCAAGTCGATTCACCGCAACATGTGGCACATGATTCCACCAATGAACTTTGATCATAGATGACAAAGTAGCCAAGGCATCAGCCATTTGATTCTCATCTCGGGGGACATGGTACAACTTCACCTTCTTGAAGAACGTCAGTATTCTTCTGGTGTAATCTCTATACGGAATCAAATGCGGCTGATTCGTATTCCAATCTCCATTGACTTGATTGACCACTAGAGCTGAATCTCCAAATATATCAAGGGTTTTGATCCTCAGATCAATGGCTTCTTCTATCCCCATGATACAAGCCTCATACTCAGCTTCGTTGTTGGTGACGTCAAACGTCAATCTGGCAGAAAAAGGTATGTGAGCACCTTTGGGATTGATCAACACTGCCCCAACACCATTACCGTTCATATTCACAGCCCCATCAAACATCAGTGTCCATTTGTCATCCGGGTCCGGTCCTTCCTCGACAAGAGGTTCTTCGCAATCTTTCATTTTAAGATACATGATATCTTCATCAGGGAATTCAAACATCATAGGCTGATAGTCATCAATCGGTTGTTCGGCGAGGTAGTCTGACAGAATACTACCTTTGATGGCCTTCTGTGACGTGTACTGAATGTCATATTCTGTTAAGATCATCTGCCAACGGGCAACACGTCCGGTGAGAGCTGGTTTCTCAAAGATGTACTTCACTGGATCCATCTTAGAAATCAATAAGGTAGTATGGTTCAGCATATACTGTCTCAGTCGGCGAGCAGCCCAGGCCAAAGCACAGCAAGTTTTCTCGAGCAGTGAATATCTTGTTTCACAGTCGGTAAACTTTTTGCTAAGGTAGTATATGGCATGCTCTTTTCGACCAGACTCGTCATGCTGTCCCAATACACACCCCATCGAGTTCTCAGTCACTGACAGGTACATTATCAGAGGTCTCCCAGGAACTGGAGGTATAAGGATTGGAGGTTTCTGTAAATACTCCTTGATTTTGTCAAAAGCTTTCTGACAATCATCATTCCACTTGATCGCTTGATTCTTTCTAAGCAGTTTGAAAATTGGTTCACATGTAGCAGTTAGATGAGATATGAACCTTGCAATGTAGTTCAACCTCCCTAAAAACCCACGGACTTGCTTCTCCGTCTTCGGTTCAGGCATCTCTTGAATAGCTTTGACTTTCGCTGGATCAACCTCAATCCCTTTCTCACTGACAATGAAGCCTAAGAGCTTCCCGGACCTCACCCCAAACGTACACTTGTTCGGATTCAACCTCAGCCTGAACTTCCTCAACCGGTCAAACAGCTTCTGTAAATTAACCAGGTGCTCCTCTTCTGTCTGCGACTTTGCAATCATATCATCCACGTACACTTCAATTTCTTTGTGCATCATGTCATGAAAGAGAGTCGTCATTGCCCTCTGATAGGTAGCACCAGCGTTCTTCAACCCAAATGGCATCACCTTATAGCAGAACGTGCCCCAAGGTGTAATGAATGTCGTCTTTTCCATGTCCTCTGGCGCCATCTTGATCTGATTGTATCCGGAGAAACCATCCATGAAAGAGAATACCGAGGATTGAGCCGTATTATCAACCAATACATCAATGTGAGGTAATGGGAAATCATCTTTCGGACTCGCTCTATTCAAATCCCGGTAATCGACACACATTCTAACTTTACCATCCTTCTTCGGCACAGGAACGATGTTGGCCACCCACGGTGGATAACTGGTAACAGCCAGAAAACCTGCATCCCACTGCTTCTGAACCTCTTCCTTGATCTTAGTTGCCATGTCAGGACTCGTTCTACGAAGCTTCTGCTTAACCGAAGGACATCCTTCCCTAAGAGGTAGTCGATGCATCACAATGTCTGTATCTAAACCAGGCATATCTTGGTACGACCAGGCGAACACTTCCACATATTCTCTCAGCATCTCAATCAGCCTCCTCTTGACAGAGTCCTCTAAGGCAGCCCCAATCTTGATTTCTCTTTTGTCGTCCTCAGTACCCAAATTAATAGTTTCCAACTCCTCCTGATGAGGTTGGATGACCCTTTCCTCTTGCTTCAGTAATCTGGCTAATTCTGCAGGGAGTTCACAGTCTTCCTCACTCTCCTCTTCAGCTTGGTAAATGGGATTATCGAAATCATACTGAGCCATAACAGAACTGTTCATAGTGAATGCCATAAGATCGCTTCTGCATGTTTAATGCTTTGTTTTAGAAAAAGAGTTCAAAAAAATCACAAAAAACAAAACATTGCCATTTTTATTGTTTTGAAAAAAAGTGAAAACGGAAAACATAGAAAAACAGGGATCACAAAATTTGTTCAAAAAATGTCCTTCATTAATGATAATCATTAAAACATGATGAGGCCCTACAAAAATGAATCACTACGCCTTGGGCAGAACGTAGGATTTTCATGCAAAATGACAAAACAACAGAAAATTACTCTGTCAGAAGAGTAACTTGAACCACTTCTTCAGCCGTCCAGTTGTTGATAGACCCCCCTGGTGCACACGGGCGAACCCAGTTGTCCAAATCACAATCGCTGTCACAGTCTTCAATACCGGTTGCAGAGACGTCGCCATGATTCATCAGCCCAGCGCTGGTAAAGGTACTCGGACCTGCTTGACCATTCTGCTCTGCTTGGAGAGGCTCATAACCGACGCCAAATTTGTCTTCTTTAACAGGCAAGTCCACCATCTTGCCCCAGCCTTCAGTTTTGCCAGAATCCACAACCTCCTTAGCCTGCTTGTAAGAAGTAATCGAAACACCCGGCTTCCTCTGCTCAGCGTACGCCACCTTCTCAAGAGCCACAGTCTCAAACGCCTGGCATAAGGTTTCGTGGATCTCGCCATCCACCTCAACATATTTGAACGAGGATAGATGACTCACCAGAATCTCTTCTTCACCGCACACAGTCACAATCTGACCGTTCCAGACATACTTGAGCTTCTGATGGAGAGTCGACGAGACTGCCCCTGCTGCATGAATCCATGGACGCCCCAACAAACAACTATAGGCAGGCTGGATGTCCATAACATAGAAGATGATATCGAATACCTCAGGACCTATCTTCACAGGCAAGGTAACTTCCCCACACACAGAACGTTTGGATCCGTCGAAAGCACGAACGATCAGGTCACTGGGACTAAGCACAAACCCTTCCGCATCAATCTTCTTCAAAATCTGCTTAGGCAGCACATTCAGCGACGACCCGGTGTCTACCAATACGTGAGACAACACTGCCCCCTTGCACTCCATGGTAATGTGCAAGGCTTTGTTATGGTTTCGCCCTTCAGGTGGTAAGTCTAAATTGGTGAAACCTACACCATGCCTGGTGCTCACATTGGCCATCACACCCTCCAGTTGATTGATAGAAATTTCCTGAGGCACGTAAGCCAGATTCAACATCTTCAGCAAGGCATTACGGTGTGCCTCAGAGCACAACAAAAGTGAAAGTATAGAAATCTTGGACGGAGTTTGATTCAACTGATCTACAATCTTGTAGTCACTCTTCTTGATTATCTTCATAAACTCCTCCACGTCCTTCTCAAATGACCCCTCGGGTGCTTCCTTCTGGACAGGTTCTTCCTCAACCACAGCTTGTTTACCCTTTGCTCTGGCGAGAGCCTCAGCATTATTGTCCCTCAAAGGCTGCGGTGCGAACAGACGACCGCTTCTGGTAAAACCTCCTGGACCCCCTACATTATCCACAGCCGGACCAACAGTTGCAGGAACTCTATTCGGTATACCAATTGTCACTGGAGTTTGATTCATTGGTCTTGTCTGACTTTCAGCCCTTCTGTAATTGCGGTGAGCATTATCATACTTCCACGGCACGGCTCTACTATTCTCAACAACCCTTCTTTCAGACGCCACGATAGTAGTTGGAACACTGATGGTTACAGGCACGGGAGTGGTAACTGGGGTACCATTTGCTGCAGGTGCACTAACGATCCTTTGTCCACGTTCTTCAGACGGTTTAAAGTAAATGGTGATAGTTGACGCCGTTCCACGATCTTTTACAGCCCTACTGAATTGCAAACAACCCTCATCCATCATACCCTGGATACCGGCCCTTAACTGGTCGCAACCCTTCTCAGATTCTGCACAGCCCAAACAATTCTCATCACAGCCTGGGTAGACACCCCCCTTTAGCAGACGGCACTTCACAACTAGCAGAGAAGTCTGAACATCATCAACATTGACAACCAAATCTTCAGCTTCTTCCCCTTCAATATTGTTCACTCTATGCCCACCATGCTGAGGCATAGGGTTGTTTACGACATTAGGCACTGGAGCGAAGTTGATCGCCTTGGCATCAATCAAATCTTGGACCTTGTGCTGGAGAGCTCGACACTTCTCAGTATGGTGGCCTGGTGCCCCAGAATGAAAGTCACATCTAACATTAGCATCATAGCCAGGAGGCAGCACTGTAGGCGGAGCCATTGTACGCAACTCAATCATCCCCAACTTGAGTAGCTCGGGTAATAACTCTGTGTAAGACATGGGCAGAGGATCAAATCTTCTATCAGCCTGCAATTTCTGTCTGGGCTGATAAGGACGTTGCTGTTGTTGTTGTTGTTGCGGTTGTTGAACTCTTGGTTGTTGTTGTTGACGAGGTTGAGGTGCCGGAATAGTCACTGCAGCTACTGGACGATATTGATCTCTGTTAGCATTTGTTCTGTACACACCCCCTCTGTGCTGTACAGCATTGGTCTCTCCTTCTCTACGGCGAGGTGCCCCAGAGAAGGGTTTCTTTAATGAAGACGAGGAACCAGCATCATGGATCCTACCAGCTTTGATTAGACTCTCAGTCCTTTCTCCACAAATGACAACATCAGAAAAACTACCGAACGGGCAACTCCCCATCCGGTCCATAAACACACCTTGAAGAGTACCAATAAACATGTCTGTCAATTCCCTCTCCAGCATAGGGGGTTGAACTCTAGCAGCCAGTTCACGCCACCTCTGGGCGTACTCCTTGAAGCTTTCATTGGATTTCTGACATAGACTCTGCAGCTGAGTCCGGCTCGGTGCCATGTCCATGTTGTGTTTATATTGCCTCAAGAAGGCCTCACCCAGATCTCTCCAGCATCGGATCGAATCTCTCTTCAATTCCATGTACCAATCCAAAGAAGCCCCAGATAGACTATCTTGGAAAAAATACATCCACATCTTTTCATCATCAGTATACGCGGAGATCTTTCGATAATAAGCCTGCACATGGGTGCGAGGGCAAGAAGTACCGTTGTACTTGTCGAAGGACGGTGCTTTGAACTTGTGAGGGATTCTCAAACCTTCAACCAATCCCATGTTGGTAACATCAAAACCGAGAGAGTTCTGACTTTCCATAGCACGGATCTTCTCAGCAAGAGCTTCAACTTTACGATCTCTCTCATTAACCCTTCCCAGAACGTCTTCGTCTTCACTGAGCAGAGAGAACATATCCTCTTGTCTGTCAACAATCGGAACAGGATTACGGGCCGGAGCACGGACTACTCTGGCATTAGCGGCATCTGGAACAATAGGTTGACCGTTGATTCGAATACCCCCCAACTCATCACCTACAGCATAGTTGTTGACGGGTACAGCAGCAGCAACATTGTTATCATTGACCGGACCTCCCTCTGGCGGAGCATGGTTGGTCGGTGGATTTGCAGCCTCTTGTCTCTGAACCATAGCTCGAAGCTCTTCTTGACCTTGCGCAACCCCTTGCATCATATTCATAAACTGGGCCATGCTTGCCTTCATCTCAGCCAACTCAGCCTGAAATTGATCCATACTTCTCTGTTGATTCAGTCTTGTTGAGTAGCGGTGCGGACGTTGATCAGCTATCCTGCCTGAACAGGAACCAAGAGTGAGAAGTCACGATCAAGAACACCTGTTATGCAAAATGACATGAGTATGATGCTAATGATGCGTATGATGCACATGATATGCTCATTTCTCAGGCATTCAAAGAGCCTGACCCATCCTGAAAAGATGGCAACCTGCAGCAACAAGAGAACAAACAGATACAAGGAAATGCTGACATCCTTATATATACATAAGGGTAAAAAGGCATACAACCAATGTCAACAGAATATCTGAATAAACAACGTACAAAGAAAAAGAATCCCATCCAACAAGCCTGGAGGTGATTCTTAACAAAAGATCCAAGAGATGGCTTACACGCAAATGAATCCCATCCAACAAGCCTGGAGGTGATTCTTAACAAAAGATCCAAGAGATGGCTTACACGCAAATGAATCCCATCCAACAAGCCTGGAGGTGATTCTCAACAAAATACAATCAGAGATACAAACTAAGACAGACGGTCTTCCGGAATAAGGGTCTTCAGGTAATGGCACTGGTCGATCAACAGTGAGCATTCTACACAATCTGGTAGAGGGGTAATCTTCTCCTTCAACTGTCTTCTAAGCTCTAAGACTTCTCCTCCAAGGTGGTCCTCTGATGCCTGTCTCAAGTCTACTTCCTTCTTCAACTGGATGTCTTTATCTCTGAGTTGCTTCTCCAAGTCTCTGATCTTCTTCTGATAGTTGGCTTCTGCTCTCTGCAGTCTCAAGCGCTCCCTATGCTCCTCATCCAACATAGACTCTATCTCCTCATATGACCTCTTCTTGCTCCTTGCTCTGCTGGCATCTTCTCCTTGCACTTCCCTGAGTTGATGGGCCATGTGCAACCTATCAGCTTTAGCTTTGTACAACTCCATATGGGTGTCTTGCTCCTTCTCCCTCAAACGACGACTCTCCATCAGAGCTTGCTTATAGTGCTCAGCAGGCACACTATCAGCAAGAATCAAGGGTGGTTGCTCTTGCAACGGTTCCATCCTATCGTAGGGTAATAACAAAATTTCTACTCTCTTCTTGACCCAATCAGTGTAATCGGGCATAGCAATGGCAAACTTCTTCCCCAAGACGGATCCATCTCTGACGCCAATGGACTTCCAAGCTCTCCCAATCTGCTCCATCCTAACAGGGTCATCCTTCTTCTCAAAGTACACACTCTCAGCTATCTCAGCTTCACGTGGTCTTCTACTCATAACAAAACCTAACTGGCGAAGAGAAAGAACTGGATTATAATTTATACAACCCTTGGTCCCCACGAGTGGCACATTCCGGAATTCTCCACAGCTCATAATAACATTCTTCACATTCATCCGGTAAGATTGCCATCTGATGTCATAAGAGGTGAGCGACATGACCCTCTGAGTCCACTTGAGAGTGCTCTGAGTATCCACAAACGGTCCACTGGCTGGCAGAAGAGACATGAACCATTTGAACAGGAGAGGTAGACAGCACCTGATGGCTCCACCCCTACCATGCCTACTGTGGATGGCATAGTAAGTATCAGCTAGAAGAGTAGGGATTGGATTCCCTCTGATGAAAATGCTGATAGCAGCGAAGTCAACGAAATTTGGCATACTGGGAAATAGGATGATCCCATAGATCATGGCAGCTAGCTGTGCGTGAAAAACTTCCCAATTCCCCTTTTCTGCTTCATCTCTGGCTATTCTCAGAAGAAACTTCAATGGCAGACCCACAACTCCCCCACTGGGCTTCCAATTATCACAAACTTCCTTAACACTCAACCGGAGAGCTCTGGCAACAACCTTAAAGTCAACCTCCTTTGGTACGTCCAAGAAAGGAACCTGATGCTGAATCGGGATGCTTAACAGTATAGAATACTCCTCGAGAGTAGGTGCTAACTGGTAATCTTGGAATGTGAAACATCTAAGCTCCGGGTCATAGAACTGAAGAAGTGTCTGCAACGGCACCGGGTCAACTATTGTCTTCAACACTGTCAGGATATCCCCATACTGGTTCACGAACCCCCCTAGACGATCACTGGTCACAAGACTGCCCAACTCAATCAGAGGCGTTAAAGGCTCCCGGTGAAAAACGTAGATACAAGTCTTCCGCTTCAACTCTGGGACTGTTGCCATCTCTATCAGTGAACAAGCTCTGGAATGTACCTGAGAAATGATATGCATGCAGGGATTAGTTTTTTTCTTTTTCTTTTTTTTTCTTTTTTTCTTTTTTTCATTTTTTTTTTTTGCGTTTCTTTTTGAAAATAAATATGCTATGATGCACATGATGCAGACACAACTGGCTGGCGGTGCATCTCTGATCACAAAGTCGAAGCTTCGGTCTAAACTCAGAACCCAAATCCAACTTGAAAACCCAAGGTCAACTGAATATACTGTTGTCTGAACCCAAAGTCACCAACAGAACCATAAGTCACCAACAGAACCATAAGTCACCAACAGTACCTGTAATGAATAACCCTTCCCCACTCACGGGTGTAGTCTAGGCCAAGGTAAGGTCAAGAGAAACGCAGGATAAACAACCCTTTCAAGAATATCATCCTGTGCACACCCGATGTATGCACCGATAATACCCCATCAGAGTCTGAACTGCTCGTGATATCAATGTTCCGCTAAGTGGCGTACACCACCCGCTTCCCATGAATCACTCTATTCCTAGGTTTCCTAGATTTCACTCATAGCCTGGGTATTGGGCCTTTTACCTCATAGAACTCCCACCCCAACAGAGAGAAACAGACAACCAGCCAGGTGAACAGATGAATAAATGCAAACATTAATGCAAACATAAATGCAAACAATAAACAATGAATGCAAACAGTAAATAATGAATGCAATAAATAAACACAGCACAAAGCAACCAAACCCTAACCTAGAGAGCGCTAGGAGAGACTCGCTCAGGGAAGATGGACCAGCATAGGTCAACTTCTCTAAAATCCCCAGCAGAGTCGCCAGCTGTCGCATCGCGCGAAAAACCGGCGGAGAAAAAGAAACAACAGAGCCGCCACCGTGCGTTATTTATCCCAAAAGAGGGAAAGGAAACGCTCAGAGTAAACCTAGGAAAGAACATGGTCTCGCGACCAAAGAGGATGGGTTCGGGAGTCGGTTATGCGAAGGGAAGGTATTAGCACCCCTACGCATCCGTAGTATTCTACGGGATCCACGCACACTAGAAAGGAAATTGGTTGCTAAACACTGCTCAAGCTCACACACACTGGCTGAAAGAGACACAAGAAACTGACTGAAATTGACTCGGCAGGATATCGCATCCTGGGCCTACTTAGTCTATCAGGCATAGACATCAGGGTCGAAGTAGTTCGGACTGGGGAAACGACACATGCTCGCTAGGATTTCGCATCCTATGCATACGTATCTTCTCGGACGAGAGAAGAATCAGAGCATTCGTAGCTCGGCTGACACGCACACAAACAAACAAGACACAGGCAAACGTGGAGCCCGACTGCCAATCACTGGACTTAAGCCAGCATCCGAACCAAAACAACACACACAAAAAGAAAGAAAAGGCTCCCGGAGAGATCAGCTCAATCTCCTGCCTACATACTTCATCTGGTGTGAAGATCAGGGCGATGTAGTTCCCCTACGCAGGGATAAAGGACTAGCCTAACCAGATAACAGAGGGAGACACAACTCTAGGGAGACTACGACTCGAGCCTAGATGTTGTCATGCAAAATCAACCCTAAGTTATGGTTTCTAGCTAAATGGCACAAGGGCCAACCTATCCTAAGTATGGCTCACACAGGAAGCAAGCCACACACACTTAACTTGCACAGGAAGCGAGTCTAAACTAATCCTAACTTGCACAGGAAGCAAGTCAAACTATCCTAACTTGCACAGGAAGCAAGTCAAACTATCCTAACTTGCACAGGAAGCAAGTCAAACAATCCTACAAGCACAGATAGCACACACTATACACAAGCAAGAGGCTCAAACAAGGGTTAGGCACTGAGGCCAACTGGAATAGGGTAAAAGGCGCTCTTAACCTTGCCATTGAGAGACTAAGGTGAAGCAGATGAAAGGATGAAGTGAGGATGAGACCTCACAGCTCTTATCCCTGGCCTGGGAGAGCTCAAGACAAGAATGTGTGGGTTCAGAAAGTGGGAACCCTTCTACACATTTAAAACTGACTCAACTGTACAGTTTGTACAAGATCTTGGGTTTGTATCCGCAATGCATCAACACAGTGGTGTGAGCAAAGCAGATGACACACTGAATAGTGGGGGATAGATTGCATATCCCTACCTTCCACCAATTGCCTCTTCACTTAGGAGGACTTTGACTCTATGCAAGGACAAAAGTAAACAGTCACAAACATTGCCTCTTAAGGAGGGCTTCAGACAGTTGCCTGGCCAAGTAACAGGCCAGGTCTTCCAGACTACATGAAGACAAAGAGACATACCTCAATGCAAATTGCTTATACAAGCAAAGCAAAGCAAAAAGTTCACAAGGAACTAAGCAACTAAAGCACCTGAAACAGTCAAGCAGACGTTAGCATGCAACTTCAAACAAAACAAACAGAAACAGACACCAACAGTCAATTGGAGGCACATGGATGTGCAAGGCACAAGGCCTATGGCGTGTGAGCCAAGCCACCTACAAAACAAAGAGGTTAGGCAATGATACTTGGGTAAGCTCAATCAAAAGAATTGGTCTTAATGGCCATTTGATGGTCAACCTGAAATCACAAGCTCAAAGGTGAGTAACAGGACCACTAGGGCAAGCCTAGGGTCAAAAATGAATGAGAAAGTCCAAACAGCAAGGGGTAAGTATCCCAAAATCATTTTCAAACAATTAGGAAACAAAACCAATTGGGTTCACACTCATATCAATCACTATCATCATTTCATGAACCAATTAGGTCAAAACATGGCATTTAGAAGCTCATAGAAGTCAACAGCAAGACTTAATTCAAAAGCAATCTTAAACATTTCCAAAAATCACCAAATAAATCATGACCAATCACAACACATAGCATGGTGGGCATGTCAAATTTCATCTCATTTGGACAAGTGGAAGGCAGTCAATGAAAATCAGAAAGTCAAAGCAATTTTGAACATGCTCAAAGAAGTCAACCCAACATGCATCAACTTAGAAAAATCATAAGTCAATAATGGTGTATGATAAATGAATGGGATCAAAACCATGGCAAAGATGAGGATGTCTAGTTATCTCATGTAAAATTTCATGTCCATCTAATAAAGTATGAGAATTTCACAAATGAAATGGGAACATGTGTCACACAAAGTCAATATTTGACTAGGCAGGGAAGAAAAATCTCAAACAAATGGAAAATAGTTCAATTAAATCCAAGAAAAATCACAAGTAAACTAGACATACAAGAGTAGGCTCATGCAAAATTTGGGGTCATTTGGATGTAAGGAAGTATGTGAACAAAATTTGGTAAAATGCATGATCATGGTATAGCAACAAATGTAACACATGACTTCAAAAAATCATAACTCTCAATCCACAAATGATAAATGCACAAAGTCTATATGGAAACAAAGGTCAAAGTGTCTAGTTTCATCACAAAAAATTTCAAAGGCAATGGATATAACATGACAATTTCACAAAAGGAATGGTAAGATGTATCATTTATGCATACATGTTGGGAAAATAATTATCATTAAAAATCCAGCCAATGAAAAATTAATTAAAATTCACCATAAAATAGAGGACACATTCATGAACATGAGGAAAAAATTTCATAATTTTTGGGTGAAAATTGAAAGAGAAATGAATTGTGGAAGATGAGGAAATAATTGAAGCAATATGAACAAAATAGCATAGCAAAGTGGTCAACATAGTCAACAGCATGGCATAATGGTAATTCTGCAGTCACTTATTGAAGTGCTGCGTTTTGGCCTTGCAAAACGAAATGTTTTGATTGGCTCTCAGCCAATGAAACAGTGCACAGCCAAACAACCTAAATTTTCTGAGTTTCTAAAACCCTAGGGGTTTCTAACACAGCAAGGCTCATGTTTCAGCTTCAAGATCATCAACCAAGTTCATCATCATCATGTTATCATCATAACCAACAGCAAGCAAACAATGGCCATACAACATTAACCAATCCACAGAACAAACATGATCCAAGGGAGAATTCTGGAAATGTTTAGGGTTCTAGAACAACAGCATACAACCATCATCATCATGAACTCATTCAAAAATAAGCATCAAGCAAGCAGCATGGTAATCTCATCAGCATTCAACACAAACAAACAGAACATGAACCAAGGTGGATTTCTGGACATGTTCATAGAGTTTCAAACAAGCAGCATGGCATATTCAAGCAGTCAGCATTATGAACAAAACTAGACCAAGCATACAACAGCATAGCATAATTATGGACAAAGTAACTGGTTTAAACAAAAGCAGCATTCATCATCCACATGGATTCTCTAAGCATGTTCAGAAGGCTTCAAACAGCAGGGCATAATCAGTATGGCAGCTTATGTTCATCATTAACATCACAAAATTCGACCACCAAACAAAAGCAAAGCAAGTGGTAATGGTTCATGCAAATAACAGACAACAGCAGCCAACAGGAATCTTGGAAATGGCTAAGGTTTATGTGCTTGGCTGTAGCAGCAACAGGGTTCAATTAGCATGGCAGCTCATGTTGTCACCAACATCCAAACAAAATTCAATCAGCACACAATCAACATGGTATTGGTTTAGGTAATATCATCCAGCAACTAATAAACACAAGCATGGCAAATTTCTGGACAGTTCAAGGTTGCAGCTACAGGGTATCATCAATTTCATCATCATAAAAACAGTCATGAACAACCAAACATAACAGAAGCAACAATGATCCAGCATGGCCATGAAGTAACATCCTTATGCAACATCACTAACAACAGAACAAACATAACAAACAGCCATTCAAAAGGATTTTCATGGGCAGGGATAAGGTTTAACAGCAGCAAGCATTCATCATCACTATGCAACTTGGATTTTCAAAACACCCAGCATGACCAAACCAGCACATCAATAGAATCAATATGCAACATACAACATGAATGTGCTATCCATTTTCATTAAATCACCCTAGACAAGCCAAATCGAAGGAAAACAATCTTGTTCATGAAAATGAAATTCCAGATTTCTTCCAACATTGTTAACTAAATCAAATAATATAAGGCTTACAACAATCAGCAAGGCAAGGATTACAAAAAATATAGCATGGTTAAGAGAAAAAAGGGATTCGAGTTTTTTACTTGGTTGTGAAGAAAACCAAGATGCAGTGCTTGTTTTGATGTTGCAGCCTGAAACAGCCCTTCCTTATGCTTTGGAATGATGAGAACTTGAAGTAGGTAAGCTCAGCTATGTTTGGAAATCCTCAAAACTCGATTCACCATTGTTATGGCTTGAGGAAAACAGAAACAGAAAATACAATACAGCTGAGTTTTAATGAGGAGAAATACTTCCAAAGATGGTCCAGGTGATGATGCAGTGAAGGGAGGCTCGAGTCTTTGCAGGTTTTGATCAAAAAGAAACTATGCGCAACAAAGCAAGAATGAGAGAGTATGAGTTTTCTGCTGTTTTAAGGTTGTGGCTAGTTCATTTTGATGAGTGGATAGTGAAACATCACTGCAAAGCCTAGGTTCTGTGGTGTTTTGGACAGAAAATTGGGACAAGTGCCAAGGATGAGTCTTTTGAGAGTGATTTTGTTTGTGTTATGTTGGTTTGTGGCTGCCACCCTAGGGTTTTCACATGACAGGAGATGATGGAAAAATGTTGTCTCAGGCCAAGCCAGGTTTTGTTCCTTTTGCGAGTTTTGGACAGACCTTGATAAAATGCAAAGGATGAGGTCGTTGAGAATGAGTGAGGGTGGTTGTGGTATCTCTGCTAGCAGGTTTTTTTAGTGACAGGACAGTGCAGTTTGGATGTTGAAAAAAACGATGCAAGGCTTAAGTCCTTTGATGTTTTAGACAGAATTTTTGGAAATGCAAAGAATGAATGAGTGAAGTCTTGTGAGAGTGTGAGGTTGGTTGTGTAGGTTGGCAAGGCAATGATTGCTCATGACAAAAAAAAGGTGCTTCCTTCTTGTGACAAGCCAAGCCAAGGTCCTCTTTTGTGAGCTTTTGACAGTAGGGTTTGTTTTCTGCCCCATGCCAACTGAATGTAGTTTTCTTTTTAGGATGAGTGAGAGAGGTCCCCTGGTTTTTTGCTGCTATTACTGTCCCCACCAATATGCCCTGCTGTTACTGTCCTAAAAAGGACAGAAAAATACACCCTAAGATATGCTGTTGAGTCTTGCTTCAGTGGCAAGGTACTGTTCTTCCACTGTGGAGTTTGGAAGAAAATTTCTAAAATGCCAAAGCAAGGTTTGAGTGAAAGCATGGCCTATGGTCACTGTGTTTGGACAGAACAAAAAGAAATCAAAAGGCAAGGTAGGTTCCTTGAAATCAGCATGCCTCCTCCAATTGCCTTGGCCAAAGAAAAGGTTTTGTCCTACTGTCCTTGCTACTACTGTCATGACAGAAAAAATGGCCTCAATTCTGCTGCATAGTACATGGCATGGTATTGGTCATCTTTGATTTGCACAACAAGGTGTGGTCTTGGGCTGCTGCAGCAGGTTTTCTATTGTCCTATGTGTGTGTATGACAGAAAAATGCCAAGGGTTTTGGTTCATTCTTGCCTGGACAGAAAAATTGGAAATCAAAATAGCCAAAATGAGGGCAGTTGTAGGATGAGGGAATTAAGCCAGGCTTTTTTGTTGCTGGTCTGCTATGTGATGTGATTTCAAAGAATGAAATGGTAAGTGAGACTTGGGAGCAAAATGAGAGGACAAGTGTTTGACTGTTAGTTTCAAAAATAGGTGAGAGGATTGTGAAGGCAAGGCAAGTTGTGACAGGTTTTTTTTTTTTGGAAAATGCCAAAGGTCTGTGGTTTGTAGCTGCTTTCTTGTGACAGTACCAGCCAAGCCCTTGTCTTGTGTGGCAATATGACAGAAAATTGTGGGGAAAATTCTGCTGTGAGAGTACAAGTTATGGTTGTGGAAGCATGGATGGATGGTTGCTTTGTACTCATTTTCCAAATCTTAAGCAAGTGAGGCATGGCTATATGTACAATTGGTTATTTGGCTGCATAATGAGGCTCTAATGACAGAAGAAATGCTGCATGATTGCTGTCCTTTTGAGGTACAAGGCAAGGCATGGACAAGTATGGTGCAAGTATGGTTAAATGGTACTTTTCTTACAATTCAAGCAACCAAGCAATATTCACACGTGCTGCATAATTTGACTTTGCAAACACACTTAAAATGATATTCATGAGCTGTTTCAATTGGCCAAATGTTGAAAAAATGCTTGAGTCAAAAAGTCAACTCTTGGTCAAACTTACATTTAAATGAAAAAGGTCAAAATATGCCATTTTGATTGGTGAAGTTTTGGCTCATGAAATTTATATTTTTGGAAAGAGGGGATCAAATGTGACTTGTAGGAAAAAACCCCACCAAAATTGGCCAAACGGTTTGGGAGATATGGCCCTCTGAAGTTCAAGATTTTCTGGAATCGATTCGATCATAACTTGCCAACTACACATGGGAATTGAGAGTTCTAGGACTTTTTGGAAATGGGAGAACAAGATCTTCAACTTTCATGTTGGGCAAAAATTCATTTGAGGCTTGTATCAAAAGGATTAAAACTTTCCATTTATGGCAAGTTTCAGTTACAGGCCCAGTTTCCATTTTGGGAAATTCATGATCTGGCTCCAAATTCTTCCATGATGGTGTTTGGCATGATATATGGTGACTATTTGGACATGAATGAACTCTCACAAACCCATTCCAATCACCCAATCATTGATTAAATGGACAGTTGACCAACAGTTGACTTTTAGGGTTTTTGACTGTCTGTGCATTGACTGATGACTTCAAAACCCTAATTCCTTGAGAACTTGACTTCAAATGATGTCCCAAGTTGTATGAACTCTTGATTATTGACCATGGTGCCCTAATTCCACAAGAATGACCACCATCCACTGCTTTGACTGACAGTTGACTTTTTTAGGGTTTTTGACTGTCTGTATATGAACTGCTGACCTCTGAGCCCTCAACCCTTGCCTTGATCACTTCAAATAGACCTCCAAGTCATGTGAACTTGTTGGACAAACCCCAAGGCCTTGATTCAATGAGAAATTCTTTTGCTTGCTTGGTTGACTGATCAGGAGATTAGTTTGACCTAATTCTTGATTGCTTACTCTTGAGGCAACTGAGGGCCAATGCAAATGCTATGCAATGGATCATGATATGCTATGACCTAATATGAAAATGTATGCATAATGATAGGTGCAAATTTGAGGTGCTACAGGCAGTCGTCCATAAAACCAGACATTTCATTGTAGAAGACTTGGTGCCACTTAACCAAGTCCGTGTGCCAAGAGTGTTGGTTATGGTACATCCGTGTATGATCGTCATGCCACTCACGATGCTCCTTATGCCACTCACTTTGTTGTACGTGCCAGGACCGTGCCTCTTCATGACGTTCTTGGTTGGCAAGCTCCATCTGTTGAAGCATTTGAGTGAGATGCGCAGTGGATGTTGAAGATGAGGTACCGCCGGAGAACGGAGGAGCCGTTGGTTCAAGTACATAGTTGGTTGGAGACCACCTTTGTGGCACCCAATCACCCCAACCAGCATTGTCATCAGCTGCAGGCACATCTGCTTCGTTCACATCATGCATTTCTTCATCAGGTTGGTCTTCAACTACATGAATGCGTTCAGAAGGCACATCAAAATTGTAGATTCTTGTTTTGGATTTCCTTTCAAAGAAATAGAAACATTGACGGTCCTTGTCCCACCGATATCCCATAATAAAGTGGAAGAGTCAAACTCTTGAGTAGCATATGGTGATATGAGAGGAACAAGAGGGATTGCAACGTTCCAGAACTTAAGAATCTTCATGATTTGAGACGCATAACCAAGAGCAACATTCTTGGCACTGTTACGCACGAAAAAGAGGCGTTTCACAAAGTAATTTGCCCAATTCAATGGAACCTTATTTTGAAGAATATACAGGAGATGAATGCTTGCCCTGTCTAACCTAGAATGTCCACTGTTTGCTGGACGCAGAATGTGCGAGATAATCCAATGGAGTATACGAGGAATTTTCTTTATCATACCAGACGTAACATGTTCATCCTCACCTAACGGTCTGTCCAATTTCAAGATAGACAGAGCAAACTCCTTCAGGTTAAAGTCAGTATCAAACTTCAAGTCATGCCAATTCTTGAAATTATGCGACGAAAGCGGAATTTGAAACACTGTTTCCCAGTCACCAGCTTCAAAGGTATAGGTTCTGACACCGATAAAACATTTAAACATATATCCTTTACCAGATTGTAAGCCAGCATAAAATGCACGGATGATATCCTCATGGTAATCATCCTTTGTAGTCAAAAAAGAACCGAGTTTTTGTGCATTAAGCAGTTCAAGCTCATCATTGAGATGCAGACGAAAAGCATCATGTTTATCGAAGACATGGGGTTTCATAACTAACCTTGTCTTGAAAGAATCCTCAAACTCAGTAGCAATGGCAGGATGAAGCAAATCTAAGGCATTTGGAGGAATTTCTGGTAACTGCTGAGAGGTGCCAACCGGTTCCTTTCCTTTTCCTTTTCCCTTTGCTCTAGTTGGAATGGTTCTTGGAGGCATGGTGATGAAAGGTTGAAGAAAAGTGGGATGAATTTAGGGTTTTGGAGGGAGTGATGATGAAGGAAATTAGGGTTAGCCGCAGGTTTTGGGAGGTATGGGAACAGCTGATACCAAGTTTGTGAAGGATGTGATGAGAGTTGCTGATGTGTCGATCCATGAGTGAAATAAAATGCATTTAATCCAAAAACAATCAGTATGTGTCGATGCATATGGGCATGGATCGATCCATGTCACGCATTTTTGTTTTTAAAGGGTCTATGTATCGATACAAACGACGGATGGATCGATACATACTGAACCAATTTTGACAAATGTGAAATGCAGAAGACATGAATCGATACATACATCTTTGAATCGATACATACTGATGTTAAACCAAATTTTAATTAATTTTTATGCAGTATGGTTATGCAGTATGAAGTATGTTATGATAATGATGCCCAATTATAATTCACAAATCAGATATTAATGTTCAAACAATATATGCAAAGAAATTCATATAAACGAACATAAGAAATTTTGTTCTAACATACACAGTCACATAGTTCTAAAAGAGATATAGGAAGGAGTGATATTACCTCTGTTGATGTAACCTTGTGAGGTATAATGAAATCTAAAACAAATCTCATCAACCAAGGTGAGGCATAGTATAGATAAGAATAAACATGCTTAAGGCAACAACGAAGAGAAATCTAAAATCCCTAATTCACGACGAATGTTGAAGAACGGTTCCGTTGCCAAAGGTTTAGTGAAAATGTCAGCAAGCTGGTTTTTAGAATCAACATGCTCAAATACAACGTCTTCTTTTTCAACATGGTCGCGAAGAAAGTGATGTCTAATCTCTATGTGTTTAGTACGTGAGTGTAAAACAGGATTTTTAGTGAGGTTGATGGCACTAGTGTTGTCACATTTTATTGGAATACGTTTGAGTTGAATGTTAAAGTCTTGTAGTTGTTGCTTTAGCCACAAAATCTGAGCGCAATAACTACCGGCTGCAACGTACTCAGCCTCTGCAGTTGACAAAGCCACAGATACCTGCTTTTTGCTATGCCAACTTACCAAGGAGTTTGAAAACAAGTGACATGTACCACTTGTGCTTTTCCTATCTGATTTGCAGCCAGCAAAATCAGAATCGAAGTAACCTACTAAGCTACAATCACTTCCTTTGTGTAACACCTCAAAATTTGCCCTCCTCTCTTGGGACTAGCATTAACATATTTGCATATCATTTTAGGATATTAGGCATTTCATATTGCATATCATGTGGTTACATAGTGCAAGCCATCTTCCCAAGTCTTAATCAGGAGATGAGGAAGTTCAAAGGTGCAAGCTAGGGTTTAATGACTGATCATGGGCCATCTGAGGATTGGACTGTGAATTAGGGTTTCATGATTTCCAAGGATATTGGTCTTCATCTTGTTTGAATTGATACATCATCATCATCATGTTTGGGTGTCATCAGGAGATTGAAGTTCATTCCTTGAGATTAGGGTTTTGACCACTGGTCAACCCTAATCAGTTGTATTGGGCCAATCAGGGCTGGATCAGGAGATGAGGTTTCTGATGGTTATGAGGTTCATTTGATGATTATATTGTGCTTATTGAGACTAGGGTATCACCCTTGAGCCATTTCAGTTGGAAATTGGGGCTCAGATTGATCAATGCATTGCCAAATTCATCTATCAGATGAAAAGTCAACTGTGGTCAACTGTACATGATCTGGTGGATTTGGAGGTGGAAACAAGTTAGACACACTTCATTCATGTTGGAACAAGTGTTGAATGACATTGCAAAGCTTAAGAATGAAGAAAATCAAGTCAGGACAAAAACTGCCAAAAATAGCAGGTGACTGGTAACTGAAGTTTCCAAAAATGGAAAGTTTTTGACCTCAAAAACAGAAGTCCAAGGAAGCTTCAAATGAAAAATTGTTCAACATGACAGATGTAGATCTTGTTCTCACCTTTCCAAAAAGTCCAAGAACTTGAAAATCCAATGTGTGGTTTGCAAGATATGGCTCAGTGAATTTCAGAAAAGACCCGTAATCAGGAGGCCATAACTACCACATACTTTGTCCAAATTGCAAGTTCTTTATATGCACAAACTCCATTTGATATGTACTTCAAGGGTGCATCATTGGATTTGTCCAAAAATGGCCAAGGCAAAAAGTCACTTTTCAACTGGACAGCTGAATTGGACCAGGGGCAAAATTGTCCAAATGTCAAAATAATTGGAATTTTTGAATGGGACTTTTTCCAACACCTCAGGAATGGCATTTTAAGTGTGTTTGAATATTCATTTCATGGCTAAGGCATGTGAATTGGATTTTGGCTTGGAAAATGAAAGTGCTAAAATTGGATGTTTTGCATACACATGGTGAATTTGAGAATGGAGCAACCAATGGACATGAAACAAGTTTCTACACATCACATATGTCATTTGGAGTTTGCATGAGCTGTCAAAACAGCTGGCACTAGCTGTCATTGTGTATTGACCAATTTGCCCTTGCTTACAAAAATTGCCATTTCACTAACATTCCAAATTGTTAATTAAACATGATTAGTGGTGGATTAATGCAAGGTATATAAACCAAATCATCTCCTAATCATAACAGAAATCACATTCTCCAAAGTTGGATCTAGAAACTCTCAAAATTCTCAAGTTTTCTCTCAAGAACACAAGGCTTCAACTCAAAAATTCTTCACCAATTCTCAACCATTTTTCGAATTTTCTTTTGATCTGAGCTCACATAGTCATCTTCATCAACTGTTTTGGTAGTTTGAGGAGAAAGAAGCTTTGAATCTCGGCTGCTCCAAGAAGCATCTTCCATGGTGATTGTGGACTTTGAACAATAGGAGCAAAATTGACCAAACCTGAGCATCACATGCTGCTGCCACGAGCTTGTACTGTTGCTGTTTTGCCAAATCAAGCGCAAATTCAATCGAATCCAGCACTGCCATAGCAGGTTACGTCCGAATTCGATTATCATGAATTGTTGAATGTCTATATGCATTAGAAAGGTCGTGTTACGTAGATTACAAAGATGCTTTTAGATTTTCAAACGATGAACCATAGGCTGCGCAATCTTGATTTGAAGTTACGATCCAAAACCCTAAGTTCATCGATTCGCACGATTTAGGAGTTGTTAGGTTAATTGGAGTTGAGATTTGTGATCTACATGTTGTAACGGTTCCAACGGGTATAAGATTGCTAGTTTTGGTTAAGATTTGGGAGAGGCGTGTTCTTGAGCATTCGTTCATTTTCTGGAAATTTTTCATGTTGAAGATGATGATATTAGTGTGTTTGATCCGTGGAAGCGTTTGAATTTTCAAACTGGGAGTTTCCCGCTCCCGCCACTGAGGATTACCAATATGCCATTGGACTTTAATCAATTTTGTTTAATTATTAAAAAATATTTAACACCTTAAAAAATTCAGAAAAAATAGCAAAAAATTCCTAAAATTATGGAAATTTTTTCTATGGTTTTGTTGACTTGTGTAGGATTTTTTTGACCTATTGGTCAAAGTTGTGCATGGCAAATATTTTATTTGGCATAGGCTTTTCTAATGTATGTCACATTTTGATACATTTTGGCAATTTGATCATGAAATACTCATATCATAAGATAAATGGCTGAAAATTTTTGTGGTGGTTCTTGACTCATTGAGGATTATTTATATGTAAATTTCATGAATTTTTGATACCTGGTTAGAGAGCAGCAAATTCTGGAACTTAGGTGTGACAATTTGTGTCACACCTCTTGATGTCAACTTGTTGAATTTAATTGGATGACCTATGCATGTTGGAATTGGCTGAAATTTTGCGTGATGACTTGTTGACATGTTAGGATGCTTGATGAATTTTTGTAGGATTTTTCACTGCATTTTCTAATTGATCATGATTTTTCATTTCTGGTGATTGAAATTGCAAGCTCATGTGATACATGTTGGTAGATTGATTGGGAAATCCTCATATTGTATTGTATGGCCATGAAATTTGATATGCATGAACTAGACACATTGTGTGACCTCCCTGTTTTGGTCTCATCCATTTCTTTTTTGTTTTCAATGAGATATGAATTTTTGAATTGGATGTATGCATTGATGGTGTGAATTGAAGCATGAAATTGTGTCTGTTTTTGATGATTTTCATTGACATGGTTCCATTTGCCCAATTGAGCTCAAATTTGACATGGTAGACCTTGATTATCCCCTGTTTAGGTGTATTTAATTTGAGATTTTTTTGATGTGTTTTGGCATGGCTTTGAATGCAATACTTCTGTTTGTATATTTGGTGCTTCATTTGAACCAATATGGATTGTTTTGTGCATGAATTGAACTTGATGGATGATATAAACATGAGACCAAGGATGTTTGCTCTTGTTTGATGTTAATTTGATGTTGGATGGTGGATACCTTGCTGTTTTAACTTTTTTCTTGCTGTGGGACCCTAGGCTTGGCCTAGTGGTCTAGTTGCTAATGTTTGCTTGGTTTTTCAGGATCAAAAGCATAATGTACATGGAGAATGATACAAGTTGATTTTAATTGATGTTGTGGATGTTTGTACACTAACATAACATTGTTTTGTAGGTGTTGGAGCTTGGGCTTAAGCCTTGGGCTTGTTTTGTGTTGTATTGTTTAAGCTGTTTAACTGTTTGCTTTACAGTTTGTCTGATTGAGTACTGACTGAGTTTGATTGTTTCCAGGTACTTTAGTTGCTCAGTTCCTTGTGAACTATTGCTTTGCTTTGCTTAAGCAACTTGCATTGAGGTAACTTCTTAAAACTTCATGTAGTCTGGAGACCCGGCTGTTACCGGGCCGGGCAAATTGTCTGAAGTCCTCCTTAAGAGGCAATGCTTGTGTATGTTTATTTTTAAGCCCAAGCAGGAAAAGTCCTTCAAGTAAGGCAATTGGTGGAAGGTAGGGACAAGCAACCTGTCCCCCACTATTCAGTTGAGTCTTCTCCTTGCTCCCATTACATGGTTGTAGCATTGAGATCAAAAGCCCAGGATCCTGTGCAGTGCACATTGTGTCAGAGTCATCGAGTATAGAAGGGTTCCCCCATTCTGGACCCATGCTCATTTGTCAGCTCTCCCTGGTTAGGGATAAGAGCTGTGAGGTCTGATCCTCACTTCATCCTTTCATCTGCTTCACCTTAGCCTCGTAATGGCAAGGTTAAGAGCAAACACAGCCTGTACAGACGATTGCTTAGGCAGTCAAACCTGATTGATTGAGCCCCTTGTTTGGCTATAGTGCGTGTTATGTGGATATCTGATTGACATGATTGTGTGAGATGCCTGTTCTCATTTGATGTATGTTGATTGGTATGCTTGTATGCTTGTGTGTTAGCTTCTTTCCTGGTTAGGAATAGTTTGCTTATGCAAGTAGGTTAGAAACCTGAACTTAGGGCGACTTTGCATGACAACATTAGGCTCGAGTCTCAGCTCCCTAGTGTCGTGTTTTTCCCTCTGTTTCTGGTTAGGAGAGAGTTTCTCCCCTGTTTAGGGGAACTACATCGCCCTGATCCTCGTGCCAGACGAGGTATGTAGGCAGGTGGTCGTGCGAGACCACTCCGGGCAACCTTTTTCTTTTTTGCGTGTGTTTACTTGTTATCTGACCGTGTGTTTTGGTTCGGATGCCGACGTAAGCCCAGTGATTGGCTGTCGGGCTCCACGTTTGCCCTTCTGAGTGTGTTTTGGTTCGGATGCTGACGTAATTCCATCCAGTGGTTGTCGGGCTCCATGTTTGCCACCCTTGCTTGTTTGTATGTTTTGTGTTGTTTGGCGTGCGTAAGCCGAACTACAGTGGCTCTGATTCTTGTTCCAGACAAGATATGTAGGCATAAGGTGCGATACCTTATCGAGCCCGTTTCTCTTAACCCCACCTGCGTTCCCCGTGTGTGTGTGTGATGTTTAGCAACCTATTCTTTATTCTAGGACGTGGATCCCTAGGAGTACCTAGGACGTGAGGGGTGCTAATACCTTCCCCTTGCGTAACCGACTCCCTTACCCTTTCTCTCTGGTCGCGAGACCATGTCTTTCCAGGTTTCTCTGAGCGTTTCCTTTCCCTATCTTGGGATAAATAACGTTTAGTGGCGGCTCTGTGTGTTTTTATTTTGAGTCTCGCCGGTTGATTTTTCGCAGGATGCGACAGCTGGCGACTCTGCTGGGGAGCATATGTAGACCTATGCTGGTCCATCGTCCCTAGGCGAGTCCTTCCTAGCGTTTTAGGATTAGTTTGGGTTGCTTGTTGTGTGTTATTTATTGCATTTATTATTCTAACCCATGTATATATGTGCATTAAATACTTGCATGCATCATACTATCATGTTGTTGCCGTCCTCTGCAGGTGGTTCTGTTGTTTGGGGTGGGTGTTCTGAGTGGGGCTAAAACCCAGGCCCGAGTATACACCTAGGACTAGTGTGGTCTCATGTTCCTCATTTGCTGGATCAGCATATTGTTGCAACGTGACATACCACGAGCCAGACGAGGTTCATTTGATAGTGCTTTCCTCTGTGGGGTACTCCACTTTGGTTGAGTTACTTCATCTGAACTATTGACTCTGGTGACCGATCATTTCCCGGATCTTTGGTTTAGACGATCTCAGGAGAGCTGCAATGGCACACCCGAAAGGGCAAACCCATTGAGTATCTCTGCTCGATTGTCGAGACTATTATCCGCCTTAGGATGACCTGTTTAGAATTTACCTGTGAGGGGAGGGTGATTCTTTCAGATGCATGTTCAGATGGTGACTTTTTGATCTGTGATTCAGAGTCCTGTTTATAAGTCAGATTTATGGTCAGTTATTGCCGAGACGCCGGAGTGCTGTCCGTGATTTATCAGTGGGGATCCGTTTATTTCAGGATTCCCCGGGCCGAGATATTTATCAGTGGGGATCCGTTTATTTCGGGATTCCCTGGGCCGATTCAGGTGGTGGTGGTGTGTCTGCTCAGAGACCAGTGATGATGATGATGTATCCGTCTTCCGTTTATTTCGGAACCCTTGAGTCGGACTTATGGTTACATGTTCCCTCAGATGGTAATGATCAGTCCAGAGGCCAGATTCAGTACAGATGATCAGATGACTTGGAGGATGGCACTATGCATTGCATACATCTGCATCATTCTCATTTTGCATTCATCTGCACCAAACTATGTCTAGCCATATGGGGAGTATTATTGATTGAGAATCTGGTTGAGAGACATCTTGAATTTCAGAATGTGGATGTCAAAATATTATCTGTCTCGATGAAACCAGGATCGAAGGACAGAAGCTTCCTCATATGGATAGACGTTGCATTCATGCATAATAACTTGTTTTCTATTTTGCAGGTGTCAGTTTTCAACCTGTTTGATTGACACAGAACTGATGGATCCTCCCAACGCCGACATCCTCGAACTGAAAGAGATGGTGAGGGATTTGGTCAGTGTTGTGCAAGGGCTTGCCTTGGGGCAGAAAGCTATGGCCGAGAGATTAGAAAGGATTGAGGGCTGGATGATTAAGGAAAAAGTTCAGGGAAAGGCTCCGTCATCCGAAGTAACAAATCTCTCTGACTCTGTAGTGAAGAAATCCCTTGACAGTGGTCAGCCCAAGAAGAAGGTTGAATCAGGTGGTGCGCAGACTAAAAGAGAATGCGGTAAGGATCGTTACCACCCTTATGCTGCCACCGTAGCCATTCCTGTTGGTGATTCATCTGCACAACAGCGACAATCACCACCTCAACAGAGGACACAGAGAGTTGTGGGCCAAGTGAGAAGGAGGACGACAGATCGTCATTTCAATAAGCCGCCTGTGACTTACGCCTCTCTGTTCAAGAGGTTGGAGGATCTTGGATTGGTGCAGCCGAGGATGTTGACTCTGTTAAAACCTGATCAGAGGCCTGTCGGTTACGATGAGAATGTCAGGTGTGAGTTCCATGCTGGGGCACCCGGACATCATGTTGAGGATTGCAAAGCTTTTAAGCATGTGGTCCAGGACTTGGTGGATTCTAAGACAATCAGCTTTGCACCGATGGCAGATGATAGTGTTAACCCCGTGCCAAGGCATGGTCCTGTAAAAGCGGAAATGATGTTGAAGGACAAGAAAGGGGTAGAGGTGACTGAGAAGGATCAGTTAAGAATGCCCATGTCTGTGGTCCCAAAACGCCCGACGAAAAATGGAGTTTTCCCTCGTGTTGATGATTGTTGTGCATCCATCGCTACAAAGGGGTGTGTAGTAATTGGGGAATTTGTCCAGAGAAAGATGAAAGTAGAAATGGACGATGCAAGGTGTAAAGCACTCAGTCTGGTAGTTGAAACCGTCAAGGTGGAAAATGCCATTGGTGTTGAGAAAGAGAAAAAGCCGTCCATTTCTTCTTACAAGCAGGCATTGGAAGTGGTGAGAAATGGAGGGATCCCAGGCTGGGGACAGATCATAGGCATTGTGGTAAAGGCGGATATGTTTGGGATTGGTTATCATCCAGGTCAAGACTCGTCTGAGCAGAACAGAGGACGTCGTCCGTCGTTCACCTTTGTCAGTGCCGGAATGCTAGATTCAGATCACGCCTGTACAGTGGGTAAAGAAACTGACAGTGACTGGGAGATTGATCAATGGATAAAGTCGTGCGTACCAGGAAGCTGGAAGGCTTAAAAAGATCAGCACTGTCACTCTTCCAGAAGAGTAATGATTTTCTGTTTTCAATTTTATATGCATGGAAGCCATATGTGTTGCCCGACACGTAATGGTTCATTGTAAGGGCCACCTCATGTTCATAAATTTGCATTTTCTGCATCATTAATAAATGGATGTTTTTCAGTCAAAAAGCGGTGTTCCCTGTTTTTCATTTATTTTTGCAGTTTAAAAACAAATAAAAATGGCAATGTTTATTTTCATTTTTCCTTTTAGTTTTGTCTCGTCCCAAAGTCGAAAAATAATTCTCCGGATCTCGTTGATAACAATTTGGTTACCCCTCATATGGCTTCGACAAACCGAGCAATCATGCCGAAGAAGAAGGCGAAGAAGATTGTGACCTGCTGGAATTAGCTAGGTTGTTGAAATAAGAGGAGAAAGTGATTCAGCCGCACGAGGAGCGGGTTGAGGTTGTTATTCCAAGCACCACCGAGGTCAGGAAGTGAAAATTAGAGCCGCTTCAGAGGCAAGTCAAGAGCAGAATGGTAGCCTTGTTGAAAGAGCATGTGGATACTTTTACCTGGTCATGTCAGGATATGCCAGGGTCGGATACCGGTGTCGTTGTACACAAGCTACCATAGAAAGGAGACCGTCCTCTAAAAAAGCATAACGCCAGTGCCTGTATCAGAGAGCCATGGTGACTTTGTTTCATGATATGATTCATCATGAAATCAAATGCTATGACATGATAGCAAGGTCCCAAACAGGAGAGGGGCATCTGGCAGACCGGGGCAAGTCGGTTAACCAGTTAAGACAATTCAAACTGAGGTTGAATTCAGATAAGAGCACTATCAGAGTGCGGGCCGGTAAGCTGATGGGGTTCATTGTAAGGGAGGAATCGAGGTTCATCCTGCTAAAAAAAAAAAAAAAAAAAAAAAACAATAAGAGAAATGCCTGAACCGAGAAAGAAAAAGAGAGGTTCGTGGTTTCTTAGAAAGATTGAACTACCTGTCATGGTTCACATCTCATCTAACAGCCACGTGCGAACCTATATTCAAGATGTTGAAAAAAAATCAAACGGTCAGGTGAAATAATGATTGCCAAGGGGCATTGAAAAATAAAAGAATAAGTTGCAGGAGCCCCTGATTCTGATGTCTCCTGTGGAGAGCAATTGTTAATCGGTACTTGACGGCCTTCGAGGGGTCTACGAGGTGTATTGGGTCAGCATGACGCGTCTTGTCGAAAAGAGCATGCAATTTACCTTAGCAAAAAGTTTGTCGACTGTGAAACAATACATTCACTGTTCGAGAAAACTTGATGTACTTTGGCATAGGCTGCTCGCCGATTGAGACAGTATATGCTGATTCATGCCACTTTGTGGATTTCCGAGATGGATCCGATCGAGTGCATATCTGAAGAGCCAGCAATGACCGGACGAGTTGCGAAAGGGCCAATGATTTTGATTGAATACGATATTCGATATATCTCTCAGAAAGCAATCAAAGGGAGTGTATTGTCTGATTACATCGCTCTGCAACCCATTGAGGATTATCAACCGATGAAGTTTGAGTTCCCTGATGAGGACATCTCGAGGTACTCTAATCGAAAGATTGAGAGTGACCAATCCCGGAGGAGGGGCTTGACCCTGAATCCGAACGGATTCTGATGTCTGATGGGGAGGTTAAGGTGAATAAGCTTTTGTTGCCCGGATAGCATCTGAAGGACCAACGTTGGTGGCTGAATACGAAGCTGGTATCCTGGGTACCGTACCGCGGTACGCACGGCTACTGGGGCAAAGTCCTTTCTCATTGGTATATGGAATGGGAGCCGTATTACCGGTTGAGGTTCAGATTCCCTCTTTGAGAGTCCTGATGGACGCGAAATTGCAAGAGGCTGAATGGGTAAGGACCCGGTATGAAGAGTTGAGCCTAATTGAAGAAAAGAGGCTAGCAGCCATCTGTCATGGGCAGTTATACCAGCAGAGGATGAAGCGTGCTTTTGACAAGAAGGTGCGACCTCGGGTATATCACGTGGGTGATATGGTGTTGAAAAGGATCCTTCCTCTTCAAAACGATCGAAGGGGCAAATGGACACCGAATTATGAACGTCCATTCGTGGTCAAGAAGGTTTTCTCCGATAGAGCCTTGTTGTTAACGACCATGGATGGTGAGGATTTCCCATCCCCTGTGAATGCGGACGCAGTTAAAAAATACTTCGTATAAAAAGACCCGCTGGACGAAAAGAACAAAATAGTCCAGGCAAAAATGGGCATCCCGGCGAACCAAAAACAGAAAGAAATGGTTCGGGCAAAAATTAGGGATATGAATGGAAAAAATGTACACCCGACAAGTCGAAAACCTGGAAAGGCGACTTGGGCAAAAAAGGGTATCCCGGTGGACTGAAAACCCGAAAGGGCGGTCCAGGCAAAAGAGGGATTGAAACGAACAACTGCGTCCAGCATGATCGTTTGCGCTTTGGTTAAAGCATCAGGGATAATACCCGGTAGGGATCAGTCAGAATCGTCTTGTTCAGAAGGCAGAAAGCATGGAGAGTCTGAGGACATATGGGGTGTAACCGAGTTGGAACTCGATGAGATCGCGGTTTCACATTGCCATTAGGGTAGATTTTTCCTTTTGCGCAATTACCTCTTTTCAGGAATTGCTTCCTTTTGTATTGCTCATTTGAGCCACACACTTTTTCAATCAATAAAATGCATATTCAGTCAAATAATTTTGTTTTTGTTTTTCATTACCGCTTTGATTGCAAAAACATCCAGATATTTTTGATAAAGAATTTTGCATTTTTAACACATACAGGTTCCTTCCAATGCATGTTTATAAGATTGAAAGCTTGAAATCTTATTTGGAAGGTTGAGTGACCCAAGGGTTGAAATCTTGACACGCCTGGGGCACGGTTTTATCTGACGATCTGTTTTGCAGGAACTGTTAGGCATTCTCACTCACTTGCAGGTTGTGATGTGAAAGCTTTATAGCAGATCCCCAGAGAGTTCGCGCGGGAACGAATATATGAAAGAATGACGAGGAGACGTTGAGGCGTACGACGATCCTTGATGGTAATCAAGAAGACTCTTCAAAATCGGAAGATTGGAAAGTATGTAATTCCCCGCAGAGTTCGATCAGGAACGAGTGCATGAAGAAAGGAACGGAGAGACGACGTTGAGACGGTCGACGACCTTTGAAATTAACCAAGAAGACTCTTCAAAGTCGGAAAATCGAATTTCTGTATTATTCCCAGGAGTACGTTTCCGTCGAGCGTGGAGCGACTGGGAATACAAGATGATGGAGCAGAAAAGGTCCAGACGAGTCTGGGAATTCTCAAAAGTGGAAAGCCGATGCGAAAGTAGGAGGTGGATAGCATGGTTCGACGAGTCGATGGGTGTTGTACCCACTTTTCTCATCTCCCCAGCTAGTCCCCGAGTGGAGCGGGTTTTTTCAATGACATATCTCTCCAACAGTGTTCATTCTACCAGTGGATTGAACGAGTTTCTGTAGCAGACGAATATCTGCATCCCCAGCCGAGGGTATCCTACATATGGATTGATTGGGTCCTCCCCAGCGGAGTAGTTGTCGTTCCCCTAGCAGGGTCTGGATGGTATTCCCCCAGCAGGTTGAAGATTGCTCTTTTCCCCAGCGGGAGTATCAGTGAGGGTTCCCAAAGCAGAGTTGGGATCTATATCCCCAGCAAGTCAAAGACTGTGGTATTCCCACAGAGTGCAGTGAAGGATCTGTATCCCCAGCATGTCCTCGAGAGGGTGGGGTGCAAAGGAGGTATTCCCCAGCATGTCCTCGAGAGGGTTGGGTGCAAAGGATCTGTATCCCCAGCAAGGGTTGTCTATTTCCTAGCAGCAGTGCTATCCCCGGCAGGGTGGAAATCGGAGCAGTGGCGAGTTCCTCAGCAGAGAGTCTCGTTTTCCCCAGAAAATTCCCTTGAGGGGGATATTTTTATGCATTCATCATGTAGAATAAGCATTGCATATTGCATAGAAAAATAATAATCGCGTAGCATTTCCATAATTATGGAGCATTACGCAGAAGAAATCAAGCATGCATCATTGCAAACGTCAGCTAGTCTCAAGCCGTGGTTACTGTTTGAGAGGTATTTTGCCAGAAAATGAAAGTGTTACTCCGAGTAGCATAGCCTCATGATTGGATCACAGGTATTGTCCCAGTGGTACGACACTGGAGAAGACTCCTTCCGTCGGACGGAGATGGAAAAGGGATGTATTCAACGCAACCCAAACTGTGGTTACCGCTTGAAGATTTGGGGTTCACCAAAGGTGAAGATGTTACTCTGAGGAGATTAGCATCACAACGTCAGATCAGCAATGTTCCCCAGTAGTGCGATATTGGAGGAAATGTTCCCGTCGGACAGAGATGGGGATACAGTCAGAAGACGTTACGCGATCAGCGCGATTCAAGCCGTGATTACCGCTTGAGGTTTGGTTTTGTCTGACAGCGAAGACGATGCTCCGAGGAGTTCAGCATTGTGAGTTTGGAACCACCGTTTCTTCCCAGACATCAGTAAGTGTTTGGTCGATCATTGTTTGATGTCTGTCCGCATCATTGTTTGATGTCTGTCCGCATCATTGTTTGATGTCTGTCCGCATCATTGTTTGATGTCTGTCCGCATCATTGTTTGATGTCTGTCCGCATCATTGTTTGATGTCTGTCCGCATCATTGTTTGATGTCTGTCCACATCATTGTTTGATGTCTGTCCGCATCATTGTTTGATGTCATGTCCGCATCATTGTTTGATGTCTGTCCGCATCATTGTTTGATGTCTGTCCGCATCATTGTTTGATGTCTGTCTGCATCATTGTTTGATGTCTGTCCGCATCATTGTTTGATGTCTGTCCGCATCATTGTTTGATGTCTGTCCGCATCATTGATTGATGTCTGTCCGCATCATTGTTTGATGTCTGTCCGCATCATTGTTTGATGTCTGTCCGCATCATTGTTTGATGTCTGTCCGCATCATTGTTTGATGTCTGTCTGCATCATTGTTTGATGTCTGTCCGCATCATTGTTTGATGTCTGTCCGCATCATGGTTTGATGTCTGTCCGCATCATTGTTTGATGTCTGTCCGCATCATTGTTTGATGTCATGTCCGCATCATTGTTTGATGTCTGTCCGCATCATTGTTTGATGTTTGTCCGCATCATTGTTTGATGTCATGTAAACATCGAGTTTCCTCCCGGTCATTGGTTAATGTCTGGTCGAGCTTTTTTTGGTGTCAGTAAACATCATCGTCCGATGTTCAGTAAACGTCGAGTTTCTTCCCAGTCATCAGTCAGTGTCTGGTTGAAGGTGTACCCTCTGACGTGTTGCCCTTAGAGTGGTGATTAGTGAAGTTTCCGACTATCAGGTTGAAGCACTTATGGTATTCAGGCCAGTTTTTCGGAGTTCAGACCGAAGTGGTTTTCGGACCAGGTAGAAGAAGAGAAAATTTTCGGGGTTCAAGAAAAGCAAAAAAAGAATGAGAATCCCGAGTGGATGTGGTGTTCAGACCATGGTTATCCCTGCGTTACCATTTATTTTGGCATCCAGGTCGTCGGTTTTTTCGAGTTTTTCTTCGCCGATGCTGACAGGCGTTGTTAATTATTATCCCATCAGAGTGCAAATTGTTCGTCTGTTCTTGGTATTCAATCACTCTTCATCCTGATCATCCGAAATCCGAGGCTATTTCGTATCGACAGGTTCACAGTGGATTGAATAGGGGCAGCTGTAACACCTCAAAATTTGCCCTCCTCTCTTGGGACTAGCATTAACATATTTGCATATCATTTTAGGACATTAGGCATTTCATATTGCATATCATGTGGTTACATAGTGCAAGCCATCTTCCCAAGTCTTAATCAGGAGATGAGGAAGTTCAAAGGTGCAAGCTAGGGTTTAATGACTGATCATGGGCCATCTGAGGATTGGACTGTGAATTAGGGTTTCATGATTTCCAAGGATATTGGTCTTCATCTTGTTTGAATTGATACATCATCATCATCATGTTTGGGTGTCATCAGGAGATTGAAGTTCATTCCTTGAGATTAGGGTTTTGACCACTGGTCAACCCTAATCAGTTGTATTGGGCCAATCAGGGCTGGATCAGGAGATGAGGTTTCTGATGGTTATGAGGTTCATTTGATGATTATATTGTGCTTATTGAGACTAGGGTATCACCCTTGAGCCATTTCAGTTGGAAATTGGGGCTCAGATTGATCAATGCATTGCCAAATTCATCTATCAGATGAAAAGTCAACTGTGGTCAACTGTACATGATCTGGTGGATTTGGAGGTGGAAACAAGTTAGACACACTTCATTCATGTTGGAACAAGTGTTGAATGACATTGCAAAGCTTAAGAATGAAGAAAATCAAGTCAGGACAAAAACTGCCAAAAATAGCAGGTGACTGGTAACTGAAGTTTCCAAAAATGGAAAGTTTTTGACCTCAAAAACAGAAGTCCAAGGAAGCTTCAAATGAAATATTGTTCAACATGACAGATGTAGATCTTGTTCTCACCTTTCCAAAAAGTCCAAGAACTTGAAAATCCAATGTGTGGTTTGCAAGATATGGCTCAGTGAATTTCAGAAAAGACCCGTAATCAGGAGGCCATAACTACCACATACTTTGTCCAAATTGCAAGTTCTTTATATGCACAAACTCCATTTGATATGTACTTCAAGGGTGCATCATTGGATTTGTCCAAAAATGGCCAAGGCAAAAAGTCACTTTTCAACTGGACAGTTGAATTGGACCAGGGGCAAAATTGTCCAAATGTCAAAATAATTGGAATTTTTGAATGGGACTTTTTCCAACACCTCAGGAATGGCATTTTAAGTGTGTTTGAATATTCATTTCATGGCTAAGGCATGTGAATTGGATTTTGGCTTGGAAAATGAAAGTGCTAAAATTGGATGTTTTGCATACACATGGTGAATTTGAGAATGGAGCAACCAATGGACATGAAACAAGTTTCTACACATCACATATGTCATTTGGAGTTTGCATGAGCTGTCAAAACAGCTGGCACTAGCTGTCATTGTGTATTGACCAATTTGCCCTTGCTTACAAAAATTGCCATTTCACTAACATTCCAAATTGTTAATTAAACATGATTAGTGGTGGATTAATGCAAGGTATATAAACCAAATCATCTCCTAATCATAACAGAAATCACATTCTCCAAAGTTGGATCTAGAAACTCTCAAAATTCTCAAGTTTTCTCTCAAGAACACAAGGCTTCAACTCAAAAATTCTTCACCAATTCTCAACCATTTTTCGAATTTTCTTTTGATCTGAGCTCACATAGTCATCTTCATCAACTGTTTTGGTAGTTTGAGGAGAAAGAAGCTTTGAATCTCGGCTGCTCCAAGAAGCATCTTCCATGGTGATTGTGGACTTTGAACAATAGGAGCAAAATTGACCAAACCTGAGCATCACATGCTGCTGCCACGAGCTTGTACTGTTGCTGTTTTGTCAAATCAAGCGCAAATTCAATCGAATCCAGCACTGCCATAGCAGGTTACGTCCGAATTCGATTATCATGAATTGTTGAATGTCTATATGCATTAGAAAGGTCGTGTTACGTAGATTACAAAGATGCTTTTAGATTTTCAAACGATGAACCATAGGCTGCGCAATCTTGATTTGAAGTTACGATCCAAAACCCTAAGTTCATCGATTCGCACGATTTAGGAGTTGTTAGGTTAATTGGAGTTGAGATTTGTGATCTACATGTTGTAACGGTTCCAACGGGTATAAGATTGCTAGTTTTGGTTAAGATTTGGGAGAGGCGTGTTCTTGAGCATTCGTTCATTTTCTGGAAATTTTTCATGTTGAAGATGATGATATTAGTGTGTTTGATCCGTGGAAGCGTTTGAATTTTCAAACTGGGAGTTTCCCGCTCCCGCCACTGAGGATTACCAATATGCCATTGGACTTTAATCAATTTTGTTTAATTATTAAAAAATATTTAACACCTTAAAAAATTCAGAAAAAATAGCAAAAAATTCCTAAAATTATGGAAATTTTTTCTATGGTTTTGTTGACTTGTGTAGGATTTTTTTGACCTATTGGTCAAAGTTGTGCATGGCAAATATTTTATTTGGCATAGGCTTTTCTAATGTATGTCACATTTTGATACATTTTGGCAATTTGATCATGAAATACTCATATCATAAGATAAATGGCTGAAAATTTTTGTGGTGGTTCTTGACTCATTGAGGATTATTTATATGTAAATTTCATGAATTTTTGATACCTGGTTAGAGAGCAGCAAATTCTGGAACTTAGGTGTGACAATTTGTGTCACACCTCTTGATGTCAACTTGTTGAATTTAATTGGATGACCTATGCATGTTGGAATTGGCTGAAATTTTGCGTGATGACTTGTTGACATGTTAGGATGCTTGATGAATTTTTGTAGGATTTTTCACTGCATTTTCTAATTGATCATGATTTTTCATTTCTGGTGATTGAAATTGCAAGCTCATGTGATACATGTTGGTAGATTGATTGGGAAATCCTCATATTGTATTGTATGGCCATGAAATTTGATATGCATGAACTAGACACATTGTGTGACCTCCCTGTTTTGGTCTCATCCATTTCTTTTTTGTTTTCAATGAGATATGAATTTTTGAATTGGATGTATGCATTGATGGTGTGAATTGAAGCATGAAATTGTGTCTGTTTTTGATGATTTTCATTGACATGGTTCCATTTGCCCAATTGAGCTCAAATTTGACATGGTAGACCTTGATTATCCCCTGTTTAGGTGTATTTAATTTGAGATTTTTTTGATGTGTTTTGGCATGGCTTTGAATGCAATACTTCTGTTTGTATATTTGGTGCTTCATTTGAACCAATATGGATTGTTTTGTGCATGAATTGAACTTGATGGATGATATAAACATGAGACCAAGGATGTTTGCTCTTGTTTGATGTTAATTTGATGTTGGATGGTGGATACCTTGCTGTTTTAACTTTTTTCTTGCTGTGGGACCCTAGGCTTGGCCTAGTGGTCTAGTTGCTAATGTTTGCTTGGTTTTTCAGGATCAAAAGCATAATGTACATGGAGAATGATACAAGTTGATTTTAATTGATGTTGTGGATGTTTGTACACTAACATAACATTGTTTTGTAGGTGTTGGAGCTTGGGCTTAAGCCTTGGGCTTGTTTTGTGTTGTATTGTTTAAGCTGTTTAACTGTTTGCTTTACAGTTTGTCTGATTGAGTACTGACTGAGTTTGATTGTTTCCAGGTACTTTAGTTGCTCAGTTCCTTGTGAACTATTGCTTTGCTTTGCTTAAGCAACTTGCATTGAGGTAACTTCTTAAAACTTCATGTAGTCTGGAGACCCGGCTGTTACCGGGCCGGGCAAATTGTCTGAAGTCCTCCTTAAGAGGCAATGCTTGTGTATGTTTATTTTTAAGCCCAAGCAGGAAAAGTCCTTCAAGTAAGGCAATTGGTGGAAGGTAGGGACAAGCAACCTGTCCCCCACTATTCAGTTGAGTCTTCTCCTTGCTCCCATTACATGGTTGTAGCATTGAGATCAAAAGCCCAGGATCCTGTGCAGTGCACATTGTGTCAGAGTCATCGAGTATAGAAGGGTTCCCCCATTCTGGACCCATGCTCATTTGTCAGCTCTCCCTGGTTAGGGATAAGAGCTGTGAGGTCTGATCCTCACTTCATCCTTTCATCTGCTTCACCTTAGCCTCGTAATGGCAAGGTTAAGAGCAAACACAGCCTGTACAGACGATTGCTTAGGCAGTCAAACCTGATTGATTGAGCCCCTTGTTTGGCTATAGTGCGTGTTATGTGGATATCTGATTGACATGATTGTGTGAGATGCCTGTTCTCATTTGATGTATGTTGATTGGTATGCTTGTATGCTTGTGTGTTAGCTTCTTTCCTGGTTAGGAATAGTTTGCTTATGCAAGTAGGTTAGAAACCTGAACTTAGGGCGACTTTGCATGACAACATTAGGCTCGAGTCTCAGCTCCCTAGTGTCGTGTTTTTCCCTCTGTTTCTGGTTAGGAGAGAGTTTCTCCCCTGTTTAGGGGAACTACATCGCCCTGATCCTCGTGCCAGACGAGGTATGTAGGCAGGTGGTCGTGCGAGACCACTCCGGGCAACCTTTTTCTTTTTTGCGTGTGTTTACTTGTTATCTGACCGTGTGTTTTGGTTCGGATGCCGACGTAAGCCCAGTGATTGGCTGTCGGGCTCCACGTTTGCCCTTCTGAGTGTGTTTTGGTTCGGATGCTGACGTAATTCCATCCAGTGGTTGTCGGGCTCCATGTTTGCCACCCTTGCTTGTTTGTATGTTTTGTGTTGTTTGGCGTGCGTAAGCCGAACTACAGTGGCTCTGATTCTTGTTCCAGACAAGATATGTAGGCATAAGGTGCGATACCTTATCGAGCCCGTTTCTCTTAACCCCACCTGCGTTCCCCGTGTGTGTGTGTGATGTTTAGCAACCTATTCTTTATTCTAGGACGTGGATCCCTAGGAGTACCTAGGACGTGAGGGGTGCTAATACCTTCCCCTTGCGTAACCGACTCCCTTACCCTTTCTCTCTGGTCGCGAGACCATGTCTTTCCAGGTTTCTCTGAGCGTTTCCTTTCCCTATCTTGGGATAAATAACGTTTAGTGGCGGCTCTGTGTGTTTTTATTTTGAGTCTCGCCGGTTGATTTTTCGCAGGATGCGACACTTTGGAATACCAAAGCCCATATTTAGATGTTCCATGAAGATATCTAAATATACGCTTAACAGCTTTCAGGTGTGATTTCTTAGGATTTGATTGATATCGTGCACACATACAAACACTAAACATGATGTCAGGTCTAGAAGCAGAAAGATACAGAAGAGACCCGATCATACCTCTAAACTTTTTGACATCTACACTCTTACCATGCTCATCTTTATCTAGATTTCCGTTGGTAGGCATAGGGGTGTCAATTGATTTTGAGTCGTTCATTCCAAAGCGCTTGAGTAGTTCTCTGCAGTACTTTGTTTGACATACTGATGTATCCTCATCAAGTTGCTTTATCTGAAGACCTAGGAAGTAATTCAGCTCCCCCAAAAGACTCATCTCAAATTTACCCTGCATAACTTTAGAAAATTCTTCGACCAAGTGTATGTTAGTTGAACCAAAAATTATATCGTCTACATAAACTTGAACTAAAAGAATGTGCTTTCCCTTGTGTTTAATAAAGAGAGTATTATCCACTTTACCTCTTGAATATCCATGATCAATTAGAAATTTGCTAAGCCTTTCATACCAAACCCGAGGGGCTTGTTTAAGACCATACAAAGCTCGTTTTAATTTATAAACATAATCTGGATTTTCAGCATTCTCAAAACCAGGAGGTTGTGAGACATATACCTCTTCATTTATGACACCATTTAGAAATGCACTCTTTACGTCCATTTGGTAAAGCTTAAAATCATTAGAACACGCATAGGCAAGCAAGAGACGTATAGCTTCAAGGCGAGCAACTGGAGCATAAGTTTCCTCATAGTCTATGCCCTCCTCTTGGTTATACCCTTGTGCTACTAAACGTGCCTTGTTCCTAGTTATCACTCCGTTTTCATCAAGCTTATTTCTAAAAACCCATTTAGTACCTATGATATGATGATCTCGCGGACGAGGGACAAGTTCCCAAACGTCATTTCTTTTAAATTGATTAAGCTCTTCGTGCATGGCCATTAGCCAACATTCATCAATCAAGGCCTCTTTAGCATTTTTAGGTTCTACTTGTGAAACAAACGCGAAGTGAGAACAAAAATTACTTATCTTAGAACGAGTCATTACTCCCTTTGAAATATCTCCCAAGATGTTGTCAATAGGATGGTCTTTTGAAGATTTCCAAGCTGGTGGAAGGTCATTCACTTCAGCTGTCCTTTCTTCCTCATCTTCTTCATGACTAGTATCTTGCTCCTTCTCATGGGCAGCTGTTATGGATTGATCAGTTTCCGTAACAGCTTCCTTGAGTATGTCTTATGTAGATACACCTGCGTCATCAAAAGAAATACCTTTTCCGACATTTTTCGGATAAGACTCATCAAAAGAAACATGGACAAATTCTTCAACAGTAACTAAACGCTTATTATACACTCTATATGCTTTACTTGATTGTGAGTATCCAAGAAAGATACCTTTATCCGCTTTTGCATCAAACTTCCCAATATTTTCCTTACCATTATTCAAAACAAAACACTTACAACCGAATACGTGAAGATGTGACAAGTTTGGCTTTCTTCCTTTTAAAAGCTCATAAGGAGTTTTATTTAAAATAGGACGAATTAAGATCCTGTTTAAAACATAACAAGCTGTGCTAACTGCATCAGCCCAAAAGTATTTTGGTAATCCACCCTCATTTAGCATTGTTCTTGCCAACTCCTCTAAAACACGATTTTTACGCTCCACAACGCCATTTTGTTATGGAGTTCGAGGAGCTGAAAAGTTATGCTCAATACCATACTTGTCACAGTACTTATCAAAGTGATAGTTTTGAAATTCACCACCATGATCGCTACGAATTGTAACTATTTTGGAGTTCATTTTGTTTTGGGACAGATTTGCAAAATTCTTAAAAGCAGAAAAAGTTTCATCTTTGCTATGAAGGAATATAGTCCAAGTAAATCTAGAATAGTCGTCAACGATTACAAAACCATAATAATTTCCACCTAAGCTCTTTGTCCTAGAAGGTCCAAAGAGATCCATATGGAGAAGCTCAAGGGGTCGTGAAGTTGAAATTACACTTTTAGATTTAAAAGAGACCCTCGTTTGCTTTCCCATTTGGCACGCGTCACATAGGTGGTCTTTTGAAAATTTTATTTTTGGAAGACCGACTACTAGATCCTTAGATACAACCTTATTAAGCAAATCGAAATTAACATGCGCTAAACGTCTATGCCAAAGCCAAGAATCATCATTCAAGGTAACTAGACATTTAGTACTTGTTAAAGATACATCAAAAAGGTCAAGCATATAGATATTGTTTACTCTTACTCCCTTAAACACAACATTCTTTTCAGCATGTTCAATTATGCAGCAAGTTTTTGTGAAAGAAACTTTATAGCCCTTGTCACACAATTGACTTATGCTTAACAAATTGTGTTTAAGCCCCTCTACTAAATGGACATCAGAAATAGTAGTGGTAGAGGGATTACCTACAATACCTTTGCCAAGTACAGCTCCTTTGTTATTGTCTCCATAAGTAACATATCCCTTCTTCTTTGCTTTGAATTCTATAAAAAGCGATATGTCACCGATCATGTGCCTTGAGCAACCACTGTCAAGAAACCATCTCCTATCTACGGAAGCAAGGCACTCATCCTACAATATCAAAAGAGAGAGGTTGGTACCCAATTTTCATTGGGTCCAAGTGGGTAAGTGCTAACATGATTGCCTTTTGGCTTCCATTGATAAATACCTTTAGGAACAAGAAATCTCCTAAACTTGCATTTTTCAATGGTATGGCCAGCACGACAACAATAATGACATAAACCATGATGATGTGTTTGTTTATTCTTGTTCATTAAATCCTTTGGAATAAAAGAGTATTTTGCATATGGTGGATTTAATGACTTCTTAAACAACCTAGAGTCAACGACATAAGTAATCTTAGGTTGTAAAGCTTTTTCCAATTTGACCTTGAGAGTGTTTACCTCTTTTTGCCAAATATGACAAGTTTCACAATACCTAACTTTACTACATCCATCAATGTCAATATCTTTTGAATTTTCTACAATACTAGCTTTTAGCCATTCTAAATCTTTTTCAGCTTTGTATACTTTACCTTCCAGAAATGAAAAAATTTGTTTATCGGAAGATAATCTTTTAAAAGCATCTACAGCTTCGTTATGCAGTTTTTTAAAAGCTATTTTCAGTTCAGAAAAAGTCATAGAAGAGAAATTATTATAGTAGGCTTATTTTATCTTTCTATCATTGATTTTCTTCTTGTGGTAGGACAGATTTTTGGTGTGCGCCATAAGGCACAGATTTGCGGTTTCATCACTATCACTTGAACTTTGTGTGCTTGATGAATCACTATCACTTTCCCATGCAATGTAAGCTCTTCTTTGTTTGCTGTACCCTTTTGTTTGAGCTTTTCCTTGATCCTTATACTTCATAGGATAGTCTATTTTATAATGTCCAGATTTACCACAATTAAAACAAGATCCTCTTCCTCTACTCTTCTTATTCTCTTCCTGTTTTGAATCTGTAGATTGTCTTCGAAACTTCATGAGGTTTTTGTCGGAATGCTTGACTCCATTCTTTCGAATGAATCTATTATATCTCCTTACAAACAGTCCCATTTCCTCATCATCCGAATCTTTGTCACTACTAGAATCATTGTCACTTTGCTCTTTTCGTGAGGACTTAGAGCTAGAGGCCACAAGAGCTATTGGCTTCTTCTCTCCCTCTTTGTCTCTCTTCTTCTCCTTTTCTTTCTTACTTTTGTTCTCAAACTTTTCAAGACTTTCTAATGTTTGCTGATGTTCTTCCAGCTTTCCAAACAGAGTTGCAATCGTAAGTGTCATTAGATCGTTGGCTTCCTTAATAGCTGTTACTTTAGGTTGTCATTCCCTGCTAAGACACCTCAGAATTTTATTAGTAGCTATTTCATTGGAAACAGTTTTTCCAAGTACATTCAACCTATTAGTGAGATGAGTGAATCTCTTTTGCATGTCGGAGATAGATTTTCCTTGTTTCATGCGAAAGAGCTCAAACTCTTGATTGAGTGTGTTAATGCGGGACTGTTTTACTTCAGTAGTACCCTCATGGGCAACTTCTAAAGCATCCCACATTTCTTTAGCTGTCGTGCAATGGGATACCTGATAATACTCATCAACACCAAGTGCTGAAATTAGCATATTTCGAGCTCTCCAATCACACGACCACTTTTTCTCATCTTTCTCATTCCAATCAGCTTCTGGTTTAGGAACTATGGCGCCAGCCGCATTTGCCATAGTAATTTGAAAAGGACCATTTTCAATGGCAGCCCATACTAGCCTATCCACAGAGTTTATATGAACTCGCATGCAGTCTTTCCAGTAGCCGTAATTTTCACCGTTGAAAATAGGCGCTCTATTATACGCCCCCTTTGGTTCAGAATCCATATCGTTACAGGCAGCCATAGAGCACCAGCGAACCGGCGCTCTAATACCACTTGTTAGACGGTGTGGCTAGTGATCGAGAGAGGGGGTGAATAGATCACCTCTTTGAAAATAAACGGATTTAAAATTTTATCAGAGTTATTGAAACTTAGCGGAAAATTTTAGTCCCGAATCGACTTCCGTCTATTCTGAACCGCTACTAGAAAACCGGACACGCAAATTTATTGCTGGATTTGAATTAGAACGATAGAGATTATTAACACCAGAATCTAACTAAATCAAATGCACTTATCACTAAATTCTATTTCCAATGAATAAAACTCAGCTAACAGTTTTGTCAAACAATTGGTGTGTATGTGATCAATGATGAACAATGGTGGAGTTTAGTTAAAGAAGTTTTCTTACCACTATTGTATCACGAAAAGTGCAGTCACAACACGCCAACTGAAATCACAAAACTGTTGAAAACGTAAAGAGAGATAAGGAAAGAATACGATACGCAGAGATTTGGTAAGGAAGTTCCCCACTGTCGTCCTCGCGTGTGGGTACGTCTCCCTTTCAATTTCAACTGAAATTGAGAACTGTAATTATCAATAATGCCGAACTCGTTGATACAAGGTTACAATACACAGACAGAATTCTAAATCCCAAGAACTTCTTCTTGTATAAAACCTCCACTTGATCTGAGCTCGATCAAGAATTTCCTGCAAGAAATTGCAAACAATTCACCGGTTCCACGACCTGTTTGCGAAATCACCCGATTTCCAAACCCTACGCTACGGCTGAATCTGTTCTGCAAACGTGACTAACAAACCCGCAAGAACACTCCAGTTCTTGAAGGATAAACCGTTTGGTTTTTCCTCGAAACCCCCTTCAACCTTCAACTCAGTTAGATCCTCGATCGTTCCACTGAGCACCTCAGCTAAATCCTTGATCGTACCACTGAATGTTATTTCGTTGATCCTTTAATCCAAAGAACAAGAATGATTATGTGTTGATATTCTTGAAGAAAAGTGATTGAGAAGATGAAGAAGATGAAGTCTCTTTCAGGTTTCTAACTGCTCAAAAACAATTGCTGCTACACACTCCTTTGATCTTGTGTTCAACTGTTTTTCTCTTCTGAATTCGTACACTTAACTGTTGTCACAATACTTCTTATATATGAAAGACAGAAGTTGTTAGTAGACAAAATAGACTTATGCATTAACATAAAAGGTTATGCATCGATGCATACTGTAACTTTGATTAATTTTAGAGAATTGATGTAAGCATGTATCGATGCAAAGCTTGTATGTATCGATACATAGAGCATTTTAACTAAGCATGTATCGATATAGGACTCGTATGAATCGATGCATAAAGCATTTTAACTGGCCATGTATCGATATAAGACTTGTATGGATCGATACATACTGAAGCAAAAACGTTTTGTGATATACAACAAGTTTATGGATCGATGCATATGAACATGTATTGATACATACTGACACAATATAGTTTTTATGAGTTCTTTTAAGAGATGTATCAATGTGGATCTTTATGTATAGACATGAGACAATAGTATAGAGTAAAAACACAAATGAATCATGTAAAATAATGCACAACCAACAATTAGACAATGATCACACAATTTGCTATCATTCAAAACTTATTCACAGTAAAGAATATGCTCACAATATCAACATATTTGGTGGACCGCACCATGAAATCATAGGGTTCTCATGCATCAATAAACACATTATCACAGAGCATGCATGCATAACATAATCTAGGACTCATTGATCACTCATAAAAGTCCCATTTTTCCTCGAAGCCGATCATTGGAAGTTTCCAGAAGCCCAATCATCATTGGAATCATTCATCTAACTTACACACTTCCCCAACAAAGCCATTCGCAACTACCCAAGTGAGTTTTATCTTTGCTAGACTCATCTCTAGGTATCCCTAATTTGTGTTATCCCCAACGAGTTTTCCTTGAGAATCTTCCCCAATGGACATTCTTCATGAATTTTTCCCAATCAATCTTCCTAATAAATTTCCCCAGTAAACCTCGACAGTAGAATTCCGTAATAAATCTCGACAACAGATTTCCTTAGCAAACCTTAGCGGTAAGACTTCCTAGTAAATTCTAGCAGTAGGAATCCCCGGTAAGTCTAGGTAGTAGATTTATGAAGCAAACCTTGGAAATAGGATTCTCTAGGAAATCTTCAAAGTAGATTTCCCTAGAGAGTCTTTTTACCTTGATCTACGCATCAACTCTTGAGTTGATGACGATCTTCTTGCCTTGATCTACGATCAACTCTCAAGTTAACGACGATCTTCTTATCTTGATCTACACATCAACTATCAAGTTGGCGATAATCTCATTACCTTTACCTACAAATCAACTCTCGAGTTGATGATGATATTTTTACCTTAATTTATGCATCAACTCTCAAGTTGACGACGATCTACTTACCTTGATCTACGCATTAACTCTCGAGTTAAAGATGATATTTTTACCTTGATCTACGCATTAACTCTCGAGTTTATGATGATATCCTTTCCTTGATATATGCATAAACTCTCAAGTTGACTACAATATCCTTAACTTAATTTACACATCAACTCCCAATTTGATGGTCATCTTCTTATCTTGATCTATGCATCAACTCTCGAGTTGACGATGATCTCCTTACCTTGATCTACGCATAAACTCTCGAGTTGACGACGGTCTTCTTACCTTGATTTGTACATAAAATCTCAAGTTGATGATGATCTCCTTACCTTGACCTACGTACCAACTCTCGAGTTGATGACGATCTTCTTACTTTGACCTACGCATCAACTCTCGAGTTGACGGCAATCACTTTATCTTGATTTATGCATTAACTCTCGAGTTAATGATGATCACTTTACCTTGATCTACGCACTAACTCTCGAGTTGACGACGATCTCTTTACCTTGATCGACGCGTCTACTCTCGAGTTGATGATGATCTGTCTTCCTATCCTAATTTTGATGTGTTTTATGATTTCTCCTTGTTCTTATTCTCTTGTAGTACCTCGACGGACAAAATCTGGGTCTTTCTTACTTAATTGCCTTTCACAAATATTATATGAATACTTTGCTCATTCATATTCTCTGAGTTAAAGATAATTAAGTAGGGGCATCTATCATACTCCAAATTTGTTCGGACTATTCAATTTTTTCCATTATATATATATATATATATATATATATATATATATATGTGTGTGTGTGTGTGTGTGTGTGTGTGTGTGTGTGTATGTGCGCGCATGTGTGTGTGTGAGTACGTGTGTGTGTGTGTGTGTGTGTGTGTGTGTGTGTTTGTGTTTGTTTGTGTGTGTGTGTGTCATGTTTCATTGCATTTTTTTATTTTATTTTAAAAAAATTGTAAATAAATAATGGTTATTTTAGTTTGATTTCATTTAATATTTATTTAGTTTGATTTATGTTATTTCTTAAAAGAAAATGATATTTATTTTATTTTTAATTTTATTATTTTCAAATCTTAACAACCAAGAAAAGAATCAAGAAAATTATTAGAGTGATTTGTTTGAACAAATAATATCCTGATTTCCTCTTGATTGTATTTTATTTTTTCCCTTTTTGTTAACCTAATTAGTGAATATAAATGGGGTGACAATTAGACCAAAAAGTGTTGGCGTAAGCCCTAGAGGCCAATACTTTTGGTACTTGTATCGAATTATTTATTAATAATAAAATGATTTTTCTTTATTATGTTTGTTTAATAAAGTCCCTAGAATAGCTGATCCATTTAATGTATCAAGTGTGACTTAATCATGAGATCCCATTAAACATAAGGACATTATTCTTAAAGTATCCGTAGTCGAGCTTTATTGTGAAGTGAGATAACATTAAAGCATTAAGACTATTATGTATATAGACTGATGATCACATCTCATGGATCATGGATAAGGAGTTATCAAGTCTTAGACATAGGTATGAATATTAAGAGTAATATTTATACTGGATTGACCCGCTATGAGAATACTATATAGAATGTTATGCAAAGTGTTATAAGTTATTCTCATGGTGATAATGGTGTATACCACCCTTCGACCTGAAACCACTATGGATCCTAGATGTAGACTCGAGTACCTTATTGTTGATCAAACATTATCCGTAATTGGATGACCATAAAGACAGTTGATGGGTACTCCACGAAGCATGCTGAAGGACACGAGTGACCTAGATAGAATTTGCCCATCCTGTGTAACAGGATAAATGTCTACGGGCCCAATATTGAACTGGAGAAGGATGACACGGTCTATGCCTTGTGTTCAATATAGATATAAGGGCAAAAGGGTAATTGTACACATAAGTATTATCACAAAAGGATTTGTTAGATCACATGACATTTTCGTATCTTGGATAGCAGTGATGTGTTGCTAGATACCGCTCACTGTTTATTATGTTAAATACGTGATTTAATATAATTGCCAATGCCGCGAAAACCTACAGGGTCACACACAAAAGGACGGATTGATGAGAGATAGAGTAACTAAGGAACACCGTAAAGTACGGTGCACTTAAGTTAATTGTAGAACATCGTAAGATACGGCGTACTTAAGTAGAATACAAAATATGGAAAGGTACCACGCACTTAAGTGGTTTTGGCATATTATAAGATATGGGCCACATACACTTAAGTGGGCTTTTTAGCTTGCAGCCCACACAAGTGGTTCTATAAATAGAACCCTTGTGCATAAGCATTTGTACAGTTGCAATTTCGTTTCTCTCTCTCTCTCTCTCTCTCTCTCTCACTCACTCAAAGCCTTCATTCGTAGTAGCTAGCACTGATATTGAAGGAATTCGTTCGTGTGGACTGAGTAGAGGCGTTGTCACTATTCAACGTTTGTGATCGTTCCGTAGATCTGCATCAAAGGTTTCAATCGCCACAAGAGGTAACGATTCTATCACTGATCATGCCCAAGGATCACTAAAGGAGAAATTTTAAATTCTGTTGCATTTTGGATCGCTCTTCTCCTTCAAAAAGAGGATGGCACAAAATAAAAATCAGAATAAAAACCTCCCCCACGTTTTAGGTCAAAAGGAAAAAAAGTTGATACAAATATCCCAAACCACGTCCCTCACGTGTATTTTTTCTCTCTAGAAAAACACACATTTTTAAACTCCAGAAAAACCTCATAAACTTTCATTAACAATAGTTGTAACAACAACACAATTGATCCACCCTCAACCTATCATCCATCTTTATCGTCATACTATTAACAACCCCATTGGAAAACACACCATTAGAAACACAAACTTCTCAATTACACAGACCACACTACTAATCCCTTCAACATTAATCTTCCTCAATCAACAACTCTCAATATTATCAATTCAATTTCAAACCAATAACAATCATAACACAAAACCAACCACAATATTTAATAACTAAAATAACAAAAACAAAAACAATTTTTTTTGAAACTAAAGAAGAAGTGAAACATGTTGTCGTTTCCTAAAAACAGCCACCATCGGATCTCTGATCACATCCATCATCATCATCATCATCGTGAATCGTTCGCCGCCATACATCACGCATGATCGTGCATATTGTCGATCCTCCGTTCTCCTTCGCACACGGAAGCTGCTCCAACCACACCACGGGAAACAAACAGGATGCCTCGTCAGAGACACAATTTTTCATAAGTGTAAAGCCGCCTCCATCACGCTATTCAACCCTTCATCGTGACCACACACCATACTGATCCGCCACCAAATTCAAAGTTGTTCATAGTTGCTCCGGTAGATTTTTTTTTGTCCCTATCATTTTTATTCTTTGGTTGTTGATTTTATTTGGGTTGATTGAGAATGAAGTGAAAGAATGAGGAAGAAAGAAAAAGAAAAAATATAGTGAAAAAGAAGAAAGAAGAAAGGACACGAGAAACTTGAGGGAGGAGATTTGTTTCTCTTTTCTTGTTGTTTTGTTTTAATATTTTATTATTTTATTTTTAATTAAAAAGTGGACATGTGTCACCTTTTAACTAGTTGATGGTTAAAAAAATAGGAGGGATCTTGTACAGGATACCCCAACATGTCCACCATGGACCCTCGCCGTAAAGACCATTTGATCTTAATTAGAGGATTTAAAGGGGTGGCATCCTGGATACACCTTTAAGATCAAATCAAGATTGTCTGATCTTCATTAGATGATCAGGAGAGTCAAACGACTTTCTTTGATATTTGTTTCTATTATTTTTTTATTGGGTCTGTTTGTTTGGACTTAAGTTCAATTCTGAATGCACCCTTGCTTACCAATGGAACCCTTGGGTGGTTTTGATTTTATTTTACCATTTGAATTTTGTAATTTTTTATAGGCATATTAATTGATTTATTTATATGAATTTATTAATTGTTGATTAATGCTTCAATAAATAATTAAATAATCATAAACTCTTTTATTTTTTTATAGGCATATTAATTGATTTATTTATATGAATTGATTAATGTTGATTAGTGCATTTCAATATTTAGTTTTCTATATTATTGGTTAAAATTCCAAAATACAAAGGGCCTGTTTGATATGGTTTTGAAAAACTGTTTTTTAGTTTTTAAAAATTAAAAATTATAAAATTTGTTTGGTAGTCTAATTTTATAAAACTATTTCTCAAAACTATTTTCTATTTGTGAGTTTTTAAAACTAAAAATTTAAAATAGGTTTTAGAGATTTTGAATTTTTGGTTTTTAGTTTTGGAAATTAGGAAGAAGACAAAACAAGAAAAAATGGTATTATATTCATCAATGGCAAATTTGTAACCATGTTCAACTTTAAAATAATTTTTGAAAATTAGATTACCAAACATATTTTTTCCTCAAAACTTTTTTTAAAAACTTAATTTTTAAAATGATTTTTAAAAACTAAAATCTAAAACTCATTCAAACGAGCCCAAAATGTTTAGATTTTTATTTACGTTTCTATTTTAACACATGCTACTTTGTTTTCACTTTATTTTTATATTCTACAATAAGCACCAAGAAGCATTAAAATAGAAATAGTGTTTTATTAAACAAAATGATTTAGTTTTTACAATAAGACAAAAGAGAAATAATACAAAATTGTAAAGTTTCTTTTACATTCCAATATTACAAAAAAAATGAAAAAATAAATAATAAGTTTTGCAGTGTCTTCACGCCCCTTCCTTGGGCCTTCATCATCATCATGTACCCACGATGTACCTCATCATCAATAATAATAATCATCGTGCAGAACAAAAGAGGGCATTAATAACATGTGCACCATGAGTACCATACATATACCCTACAATACATTTGAAATCAAACTGCACAAACCAAGCATATCATCAACACAATATCCATACATCAATACATACACATACATAAAAAAAGCTTGGGACCTCAAAATCTCACGTTCCTCACTTAGAAAAACACAATTTCAGATTGCATTTCCATTACATCTTCATTTGACTCTCAACAAGACCAAAGTTCATTTTTTTTAATAACAATTTCAACAAATACAAGTAAGTTTCATCCAAACAGAATTGCAATCATCTCAACCCTTAATCCTAACCTCACACGAATTCACTCACCATTTTCTCTCTTCAAAATTTTATTCTTATCACCAAAGTTCCCCCCTAAAATTTCACACTCATAACACTATAAATCACCAACTTCTATTCACTCATATCACACGCGGACATCCCCTAACTACACTCTGCTAAAATCTCTCTCCACATCCCATGCCTAAAAGCTCACCATACTGAACTCTCTAAACTTCTCATTGAACTTTAGCAGAGTTTGAGCTAGACCTCACCAACAACAAAACTCAGGGATACAGGAAGAAGAAGAAGAAGAAAAGTAGAATAGAATGAGGAAATAACTGAGAAGCACGAAACAAAGAGAAGAAGAAGAAAGGATTATACCTGAAGAGGGAGCCGTCGTGCTAGAGTTCCCACCACCTAACCAGAGTTTCTTGTTCGCCAATTTGGCACCCCTAAACTTTATTTTTGTGTTTTTTTCTTGCATGATTATAGTTGTATTGTTGTTGTTGAACATCCCCCTCTAATATTTGTTTCATGTTGATTTGGGGTTGGATTAAGTTTCTATGGTTCGTAATTGGTATGTTCGATATGTTTGATTGTTGGTTTGTTAGCATTGTTTGAATAATGGCGCGCCCATACGTCTTCTCATGGGCCTACAATTTCTTGACCTTTAGATTATTTGTGAGTCTCATCCTACGTCTGAGACAGAGTCAATCTTTTAACTCCCTCACTAGTTGACTATTGACCCTTCTCTTGGATCTTTGATTGGCACAGTCGGGCCTTACTCTTAAGCCTTTGCTTGGCCAGCCCCCCACTTATTTTATTTTACTGTTTTTTACTTAGTTTAGTTTTTTTCCTATTTCCTTTAGGACATTTTAATTGGGCCTTTGGGCCACCCTTTTTCTATTTTCTGAACCAATACTAAATAACGCACCCCCTCATTTATCCCTTGTTAAATTAATTAATTAGATTTATTTAAATTAATTAAATTTGATAATTAAATTTGATAAACATTATTAATAATTGAATTAATTTGTTTGATCAATTAACCATGATAATTATTTTTAATTATCTTAATTAATTAATTTTATTAAATCATAATTATTTATAAAAACAAAGGTGCACCAATTGGACAAAGGCACTTTATCATCTCATGTACCGGTAAGTCGCTCACAATCACACGAACAAATTGGAAGGAAAAAAACACAATTTATATCAATTGAAGCCCGAAGCAGAAAAAAAATTATATAGCATAATTAAACCTGAATTAATCTTACTCTTATATATCATGTAAACATTAAAAATAAAAATAGTGAAAAGAGAAAATGATTATAGTTTTTATTAGAATGACAAAAAGTGTCTATATAATAAAGTAGAAATAAACAATAATACCCTTATCCTAATTATACTAAAAATCCATCAATATTATATAACATTTTCAACATAAACACTAAACAGAGTCGTCTCAATTTTTCGAATGTTCTAAATAGATTAATCGTAATTTAATCATGATAAAATATAATTTAAATGTAACAAATATTTTATTAGATTCTATTTAGTTATAATTTAACTCTGAAAAATTTTAAACCATATACAATAGTCTATCTTACACATTTTCAAAAGACAATTATATTTCTTGATATCAATGTCTCTAGAGAACAATTGTACATTTGGAATTTTTTAAATATTGTATAAATTTAGTAATATAAACTATTTGAATTAAAACAGGTTAATAATTAATATTTGAAACCCAATTTATATTTAAAACATGTTTATAAATTAAATAATGGTATATTTAATCAAAAGTCAAACTGATTTTAATTTTTAAAATTCAAAACAAAAAGTAATTTATATTTTTGTAACAGTTTTAAACTTTAAACGAAAACTTTACAGCATGACTCCCTTACTACGAAAAGCAATCATCGAAAGAAGGAACAGAAGGATCCATAACTTAAACAAGTTCTGCAATTTTGATCTGCATAAGTTTAATAGTGCTTCAATTTAGAAATGCTTGTTCAATTGAAGTAAAAAAAGGGGATGTAGCTCAGATGGTAGAGCGCTCGCTTAGCATGCGAGAGGTACGGGGATCGATACCCCGCATCTCCATTTTTAACATAAAACTTTGATAGTTCTCATATAGCTGCTTATTGAAACTAATTAATACTTCTTTATTGCAACATAAAAGTTATGACTTGGAAGCAATTTCCTCTCCCAATTTAATTATGGATCAATCTTTTCCTTTTTTTTACACGATTTCAGTTTCGGTTTCTCCTAAACACAGACAAGATCATTGCTATTATATCAGCGAAAAATCCACTAGTTTCACTAACACTCATGTCTGTTACTTCAGACCATGGATATGACTTCACTGATTTCGTTGCTTCAAGAAGAATCTCCAATGGAATATTTGGTTTTGACCTTTCCATAGGAACTGTGTAATGATAGTATTTCTCTGGGTCCGGACAATAATCCTGCAAAATTTACCTTTGATTAGTTCACTTCAAACACGACGAAGTATGAAAATATCAACATCTTTTAATTAACAATACCTGATCGGCGTGCATCTTTTTCACAAAGGTTTTGAATATATCAAAATTTTGTTTCTGGAATAATTCTTCTGTCAAACGTAGGTATGTGACTCCATACATTCTTAGTTTTGGAGGGCCCTTTTTGTTAACACCATTGGGTCTAGCATTTAGAAGGATTTGGTTGTAACCTTCAGTGTCATACCTCGGAAGTGCATTTTCTCCGGCTACTTCAAGATTCTCTCTCCATCCTCCACTCAGAACCTACATGTAAATACACAATTTATCACTCTCGATTTCTGTTTGATTTTGCAGAGAGTATGTTAGATTAGATGTTAAGTTGGAATACATTACCTGCTGAACAAGTTCCTGGGCACAACTTTTGGCTTCTTCTGGTTGCTCCGAATTTCTCATCTCAAGACATGTGAAATTCAAAATGGCATTATGTCTGGAGAACATCCTTGCTATGGGACGGTATCCATCTCTATCGCATAAGTTGTAATATCCTGAAGTCAGCTCCGTAGCATGGCTCTCAGTTTTATACCACCAGTGGATTCCAGCAATCTGTTTTGTATTAAACTTTCACCTTATTGATACGAAAAAATTGAATTGCTAGTTCAACATTGCAGTTAATTATGTTCAGTAGATATTGAATGAATATATCGGGTGGCAAAACTCATGAACCACAAATTTGGATGTTGTTAGCCATACTTTTCCGGTGTTCAATTACATATATGAACACCAGAAAATTTTGGTTAATCACATTCAAATTTGTGGTCGGTGAATTTTGACATCTGGTATATTCATAACAATCTATTTAACTTAACAGCTTAAATTGTTGTTGCAAAAAGTGTCTGATTTTTTTTGTTCAAATAACAGAACTAAATAGTTGAGAGTTTACTTTTGCCGCTAACTTCACTTTGCAACCTAGGAATATTTTGTTGGCTTCATCCAAGATATCATCACCATGTGTCAGCAACTTGTTGGAATACCAGGTAAGAAAAAATTTCCCTTTCTCTGTTTGATAAGTTCCCTTTGATCTGAAAAATTCGGTAGATTCAGGTATGTCATTACATAGCCCTGCATTATCCGGCAGCTCCCATTCAGGATGGCCTGCCTTTGTTGCAGCCTCTTTGAAATCAGCTTGAAGATATTTATCATAGCACTGCAAGATTTCAAATGCAAGTACATAAAATTTAAGAACTGATATGGTTTATATTATTGATACGAGTAGTAAACAGATATCGCCAAGTTGAAACCCTATTTGTTTTGGATTCGAATAGTCTTTGACAAATGGTGCAGCAACTTTTTACGCAGAATTTTTTTTGCTGCACCGTGGAAGAGGATCCGAGTCTATTTGTATTCAACACAATGTTATGTGGAAACTCGCACAAATTTAACAAAAAAAAGTCACAAACTCACGTTAAATTCTCCGATACCAGGAAATTTCCATTCTAGACAGTCTGAATAAGAAGGATATCTGAGTTCTCCAGCAGGGCCAAGTCCTACTTCAATATCTATCAGTAGCTCAGATTCTAAGAAATCTGCCATATTCTCTCTAAAACTCTTCATATAGTCCCTATACATCTGAATGGGAGTTCTTCCATTAAAGAAAGGTTTATCATCGACACCAAGTGAAATACATTCCTTGTTCCGAATTCCTGTACGGTTGGTGTAAAAAATATCAGGATCTGATTCACCAACTTCAAGAACCCATTTAGGTAATGGAATGAAAACAGAATCTCCAACATTCCCTCCACATTGATGAAATGACATTATAGCTTGTAATTTCAGTTTGCAATCCTGAACGAGTTGAAACAACGACCTGTAACCCGACCAATCATACTGCTGAGGACCCTTTGATTCTACTATACCCCACCAGACATCAACCATAACTCCGTCAACACCTGCTGCACGTAGCTCCTTCAGCTGTTTCTCGAGTCCTGCTCTATCCGCCAAGACATTGTCATCTGCAATCACTCCTAGCTGGAATGAAGCAATAACTCATTTTTGAAATGGAACATGTATTTTTACAGATGGAAGTTTGAAAATAAATAATTGAATTACTTACTTGGAGCATCACATATACAGGAACATAATTTGCCAGCATTGGATTTTCGTATGTTTGAACAATTGGTGCCTTCATTTTATGACAAAAACGGTTATGTTAGGACTATATATATGGTGATCCCAGTACATGATTTTCTTTGCTTCATTCAGTTTTTTAAAATATAAATAAATAAAAAAGAAATAATACTTTTCTGGTGTCAATCGTCCCATCTAAATATATTGATTATTCAATGAACTTAAAAACTAAAATTTTTAAAAAATTTACTAAATTGATGATACTCTATTATGTATTTATCTTTATTATAAATATTAAATTTGAAATCTACAAATAAGATTAATTAAATTGTACAATTAAAAAGAAAAATTAATCATTTCCTAAGCAGCACCTAGAGTGAAAAAATGGTTACCTCTGCAGGTTCAGCAATGGCAGCTTTGGATGCTGTCACAGACACAGAACGTTGTTTCTTGAGGGAAGCACGATGAATAACATCAAATTTGAAAGCTTGTTTTGTCTTTGAATTTGGCTTCCTTGCTCTTTCCACACGTATACCCATTCTTCCCTGTTGAAAATACCTTTCGTGAACCTCGAAGGTATTAATCGTCATCCTCATTCTAAACACGAATTGTTCAAGATTACTCCTAATGCTGATTATATGAAGCTTGGTTGGTTTAATGCATGTGATGAAGTGAAGAAGCAGATTATTAGTGCTTAATAACACTAATCACTGATTAATGTGTTTTTTGGGTTCGTGTATTTGAAGGGTTTGGGATGTTATTATTATATATATGGACCAAATTTTAGGAAATAAAGAGAGGACAGTGTTGCTTCTTTGTTGTTGAACCAATGATCAAAGATAATAGACAGAGCTTCTAGACCGTCAGTGTCCTTTTTCACTCATGTTTCTTCATGTGTTTTTCTTTATGCCGACCTCTTTTTTTTTTCATTCTAATTTCCTTTGGGCTGTGATTCTCAACTGGGCTTCACTTAATTGAACTTCAATTTGAAGTCTGATAAGTAAGTTCTGTAAAATATTTCTGCCAACCCAAATTTAATCTGGCACCTCTCCAAATGTTATGATATTATTATATTAACCTTGCTAAATATAAAAATCCATTTCACTATTTTATCGTAACATTTCGAGTTTTAAAAAAAAGATCATGCATTTTTATCGTTTTATTAGAAATGTCCGATAAAAACTCATGTTTCTCATGCATTTTTATTAGATATTTTGAAATTTCAGATAAAAATGCATTTTTTTATCGGATAATTCAAAATATCCGATAAAAGTGCATGTTTTCAATAAATCGAAAAAAATGCAAGTAGTTATAGAAAATCAAGAAGATTTACAGATTTTTTAAAAATCGGGTAGTTCAAATTACATTATTTTCTTCTTTTTGTATTTGCAGTGAAGACTAAAGGATCAGACGACATGATTGCTTCTAGACAACGTGATAGAGTTGCAGTTGCTAGAATGAGGGATCTGCAAGGGAAGATGACATCGAGGACTCGTATATCCGGGAGGGAAGAGTAGCCATAATCGGTTCTCACAGGAGGCAGATGGAGGCCGAGTAGTTTCTTGCACCCTACAGTTTTCGACATAGAGGACTTAGATCTGATAGATGGAACAGAGATCCTGATGATGAGTCATTTGCTGTAGTTTTTTAGGATATAAAGGGTCATTGTGACAGGTAGATGATGGCTGATAAGTTTTTCCACACATCATTTTTTTATTTAAAAAATGGAATAAATGCATACCAGGCTTTTGACATACACTACCAATTTTTTTTTATTTGTATCGGATTTTTTGTGCGCAGTTTTTAGCAAAAAATTTGTCAAGGGTAATATGGGTATTATAAAAAATTAGAGGGGTGGCAGAAAAAATTCTCAGAAATCCCCGTGTAGATTTTAAATGGGATTCTTTCTCCCAGACCTCTCAAGTGCCTATCAAATTTCCAAAAATACTATGCTCGAATTCTATGATCTGGAGAAAATATTTGGTATTTGGATTCTATAATTTGAACTTAGTGTGAACCCATCAAATAAACATTCAACATAAACATTTCATTAAATCAAATTAAACAACATAATACATCAGCAAAAACAATAATACATCAACATAAAACATCCATTAATTACAAACAAAAATATGTAAGAGACAAACTCATTTCTTTATCAGATTTATCCATGCATGCCATATTTTATCAATTGTAATATGATGAATCAAGCTTGAAGAGATAACATGAACATACATGACCAAAGTAACATCCAACTTGATTTATCTCTTGGAATTATACTCACCAAACATAGAGAATATAGTTTTCACATAATTGTCATTTTGAAGTTGTTTGTTGGTGAAATAAACATGTCTGCAGTTGTCAAAAAGTACATGATTGTGAAGTATCCATAAGCTAGTAAGGGTGACCATATCCCTTAGTAGTTTTCTGGTGGTTTATGAATTTTCCGCGGCGATGAGAGGTCCTGTTTAGTGGTGTTTACGATGATGAGAGAGCAAGCTCACGTGAGGTGAGAAGTTCTGTCATTATGCGATATTTTGAGTGTGTTATCCTATATCTCATTAAACATAAGAGTGGGGTATTTACATAGGCATGTTAGCCTAAGATTCATGGAACCCTTACGAGGTGGTAATTGGTCCCCCCCCCCCCCCCCCCCCTTGAATGGAGGAAGTTGTTAACTACTTATTTCCTAGGGTGTCGTGGTTTGACTTTACTCATGCAGTTAGGGACAGGATAAATGGTATTATCCATGTTTCAACCCTTAAGACGAGCCCCCATGCCACATAAAGGATACGCCGTAAGAAATATCCCATGGGGAGGGCATCCTACGAAAGACATATGTCGCCCTATTTTGGGCCCCTCATAGATATATCATTATAGAGCCCCTCAAGCACAAAGACTTATAAAGGGCGAAGTATTTTAAGCTTCCCTTATATTAAACTTTGTGGCTAGGGGTGAGTCCCTTAATTGAGGGTGAGTCCCTCAAATGAAGGTGACTCCTTTAGTTGGAGGGTGAGTCACTCTGATGATATTGTTTCCTTTAGTTGAAGGGAGAGAACTTTAGTTGGATGGTGAATGCCTCGGTTGAGGGTGACTCCTTTATTTGGAGGCTGAGTGTTTCTTTTGAGCGTGACTCCCTCAGTTGAAGGAGACTCCTTTAATGGGGGAGAGTCTCCCTGCTGAAGGAGGCTCCTTTAGTTGGAAGGAGAGTCCATCAGTTAAAGGTTAGTCATCACCTCCTTTTTTGATGTCTCATAGGTAGCCAGAGTGTCAGCTGGGAAAGTCAACTATCAGTCACTAAGACGAACACACTTGTCTTCATTTAATGTAAGCAATGATGGCTTATTTTCGAGACTCTAAACAATCTCGACACATGTCTAAACCATGCTAAAATTTTGAGAACTCCTTATGGAGTCTAAACGGTTTGTAGTGACTTTCATTCTCTTATAAAGGTTCCATCACCCCCCTCTTTTCATTTCTTTACTTACTCTGCTTGCACATATTCTACAAGCTTCTTTATGGTTTCATGTATGCTAAGCCTTATCCATGTTTCTTCTTCATTCTCAACCTTCTCAGGTATGCAACCCTTAAATTATTTTCCCTTTCATAGAAATTGTGATTTAGGGATTTTATAAGAAAAACTTGTACTAAGGCTTATGTTAGCATAAAGCTATGAAGCTTTAGTGGTCATGTTGGTGATTCTGAAGGTGGTAGTGATTTCTTTTTGTTCTTCTGCTTTCCTATGAACAAAGAGATAATGGTTTCCCATTTCGTCGTGTCTAAAGAGGCCAAGGATATTTGGTCCTTTAATATCATTGAAGAGAAAATCCACCCATTTTAGGAAGGGATGGACATTTTTTATATAGAAGAAGAAGAAGAGGAGGTCATTATGGAGGCTCGTTCACCATTGGAGAGGGTTACCATGGTCGTCCCCTCCGCCTCTCCTTATTTATACTTTTACATTTCCCTCATTAGGTACACGAGGGTTCTTTTCTCCTTTTATCCTTTCACAACAGAGGTCTTAAGGGTCCTCAATACTGCTCATTCTCGGTTAATCACTATCAGTTAGGGCTTTGTTAGGGCCTTCTAGATGGTGTGCAAAATTTTGGAAGACTCCCTTACTGTTGGGATATTCTTCTCATTTTATGCCATTATGCCTTCGAAGTGAGGCTTGATAAACCTAGGCGGAATGTAGGTAAAAACCTTTCAACCCCTAGTTTAACCACTATAAGAATTAGAAGGGAAAATTCTCCCGAGTAAGGGGCGAGAGGGCTCTCGTGTAATGGTGGGGGTCGATGGTGTCTCTATTTTCCCTTTATCCTGGACATATGAACCCATGGCAATCACGATATATGACAACAAATACCTTACTCCCAAGGATGAAAGAATAATTTGCTTGGAGAAGTTTGAGGTTATGGATTCTTGCATAGTGATTGAGATGTGGTTGGAGGATGGTGACTCCTTTGATGAATACCTAAGTAAGCCTTGCATAACTTGGTGTTTTTCATGGGTATCCCTAAATAGTATGTGACCCTTATGTATTGTCTCGCAAGTCAGATGGTGAGGAATAACCTCGAGGAGAGGAAAAAGATATGGAACAAAATCCAAGTTGCACACAGGGAAACAGATAGCCCTTAGAGTCATCATGAGGGGTTTATTGTCAAAGGCAAAAAGGGAAGTCGATAAACAGCCTCCTGAATCTCCATATGCTAAGGCTTTAAGACACAAAAGGGGCTCTTCATAGGCTGCTGGAGAGGGAATTGGTTGTTTATTCTAGAAAAGGCGAGTTCTCATAGGACCTTTAATGGCAAGGCTCTACCACCCCAACCCACTTTATGGAGCGATGTTGGTTTTGATGTCATCTAGTTTACTGGCTCTTACCTTCCCTTGTCTAAGAATCTCTCTAGAGACTATAAGGCTCTTTAATCTAAGTCTCCCTTTGCACTTATTTACATGAAGGAAAACCTCTTACTGAGGGCGCTAATTCTAGAGAGATTCGACCGGGAGAGGCAAGACCAGAACAAAAAAGAGTTAGGTAAAACCTAAATAAGTACGAGGACGACTACTCCTAGAGCCATAAGTTGTTATAGGCCCTGCAAAATGACAAGGATTCATGGGAAATAAAGTTAGCCGTTGTAGAGACCAAAGCCAAGGATGATGTTGTTGTTGATTTCTGGAACTTATTTTGAGCGTACAAAGGAACATGTGTCCTTCTTCTATCCCAAATTAGATATGAGCATGCTTGATGCTTTTAAAGCCACTCGTGATGGTTAGTTATGGATGATATGGAGGCGCCCTGGCATATCATGAAGGATCTCCCTAGGAGTTAGGAGCTCAGGAAGGTCCCGACGATGAAATGGTGATGGGAGGAAGTGATCCGGTAGTTTCTTTCCAAGAGGAGGTACTTGTGGAGGAGGCATCCCTAGAGGATGGCCAGTGATTGGATTTCTTATTTTCTGTTTCTACCGTCCTTCATGGCTTTTGTTGTGCTCTTGCCCCTGCCGGGGCTTTTTATAAAAACCTAGACCGCTGCATCCTTTGGCCATTTTTATATTAATTTCCTTGTTATTTACTTTTTTATTTAGTTATTTCCATATGATTATGTCTCAGTTTCCTCTGGGCTATTTTTTGATATCTCTCCATTGAGACAATGTAGTCTTCTTGTATAAATTTAGAGCTCCTCAAGCCAGAATAATGGGGACGAACATGGTTCCTCTGTTAGAACCCAAGGCATTTTCTCACTAAAAAATTGGGGCTACAAAGGTCCCATTTAGAGGCATATCATGTTATATCACCTCTGAAGGTGGTAAAGGTCCTTTATATGGATTCATCATAATTATTATCTTAAAGGGAGACAAGGATCCCTCTTGGGGATCCAACATTTTTATCACCTCAAAGGACGGAAAAGATCTCTTTTGGGGACTAAACAATTTGATCGCCTATAAGGTCTCTTGAGGATCTAACACTTTGATCGCCTCTAAGGGCAACAAAGGTCCCTCTTGGGGATCTAACACTTTGATCACCCCTAAGAGAGGCAAGGATCCCTCTTTAGATCTAACACATTGATCACCTGTAAGGGAGACAAGGATCCCTCTTATAGATCCAATACTTTTATCGCCTCTAAGGGAAACATGGATCCCTCTTGAGGATCCAACACTTTAATCACCTCTAAGGGAAACATGGATCCCTCTTAAGGATCCAACACTTTGATCACCTCTAAGGGTAACATATATCCCTCTTGATGATCCAACACTTTGATCTCCTCTAAGGGTGAAAAGGATCCCTCTTGAAGATCCATCACTTTGATCACTTTTAAGGGTGGTCTTCTTCAGTATCCTTAGGTTACATGTAAAGAGAAAGAAGCGACAACAATGCAGATGCTTAAGAAATAATAGAGTGAGAAACCTCATTAAAAAACCTAACCCATTTAGAGGCACAAAGGGAAATGAGTGTGTCCTCATAAAGTAACATGTCCTTACAAGCGACAAAGATATAATACTCATCTAATAAAAAATAGCTTGAGACTCTATATGTATCTTGATCTCAGCGAGCTTCTTCTGGTGGCTTGATTCTCGAACCAAATTTCTCGGTATTCACACCCAGTGTTCAAATCCTTTTCAGGTTGAGACTCTATATGTAGCATTTCTTAGTGATTTTATGGTCTTTTTGGATTACTCCAACCCGCCCTTTGGAGAGAGGATATTTCATCCATAAATACAAGTGGGCAAGGCGGCGCTAAGCTAATTAAAATTTGGACGCCCTATAATCATGTTATAACAGGGGGGTATATAACAAGATATCCTTTGCTTATTCTCCCACCCGATGATGGTCTTGAGCATGATGTAGCATTTAACTTGCACCCACTACCCATAGAATCCAATGAGTGATCCCTTGAATGCTTTTAATTCTTTTGGGACGAGGCAGGGCCTCTCAAATGCATTCCAATACAGGATATCCGTGAAGCTACCTTTTAATCACAATTTTTGAAATCTTTGCCTCACCTTCCTTTGACTCCTTAGGGAGGTCCTCTATATTTAATACTTTATGGTCATACGTTTTTTGGGTGGAGATAGTTTCCCCACCCCTAGTGAATCCTCCAGCATTTATATTAAGTGTATGGCGTATGGTCTGTCGCCCTCTTATTTGGATGACTCCTTACCCCTTCTAGATTTGGTGCTTCCTTCATTGTCCCGACCTCGAGTGTTGGACCCGTATGACCCTTGGGGTGGTCTCCCTTGACATACTTACTAAGGCGTTCCTCATGGATGAGGCGTTCAATATCTTTCTTGAGCTGGTAACCGTCTTCTGTGTGGTGCCCCTTAACTTTATGAAATTTACACCGTCTGCCTGGCTCGAGTCCCATAATGTCTACTTCTAGGGATGGAGGTACATGGATATTATGCAAGTGGAAAACCTCCTTCCATATCTATTCACGAAGAGTGCTCAAGGGCATGAAGCTTTCCAGTTCCTTTCCTGGTTGCTTGAATGCGACATTATCCTTGATGGGCAAGGTATAATTACTCTTTAATGGGTGTTGTGAACCTTCGGAACTAGGTACATGTTCTTTCATGTCACACGCCTTCCTCTCGACATTGGTTTCCTCGCCCTTTATGTAGCATTATGCTCTTGTGGCCTCTAGGCGAGATATTCTTTGAAATGGCCTGCTTTAAAACCATTCTTGAACTCCGCCACAAACATATCTTGGTTTGGGTGGACGACCCTTATGGTAGCCTTATTAAAACATACGAGGTATTCCCTTAACAACTCTAATGGGCCATGTTGTATGTTAAATGGGTTATTGTATTGTTTAAGGATTAATAGTCTCAAGAGGAAGATGACTTCCAACATATTTTCTAACTAGAGATCTTTCTTAAACACACCTCCACTACTTAATGGTGTTAGGTTTGAAATATGGATAGTTATATTTATAATCTTTATTCAAAGTATTGATTTTGAATTATGGGAAACTCTAATCAACAATACGTTTATCCCTACTCACCAAATAGATGGAAAAGTAGTATATAAATCTAATTATCTTTGGAGCATGGAAGAAAAGAGAAATTTTGAAATTGATTTCAAAATCAAGAACTTTCTAGTAATGTCTTTAGATGATATTAATCTCATTTATGTTTATAATTGCAAAACCGCCAAGGAAATATGGAATACCTTTGAAATGATATATGGAGTCTCTCCAAATATCGAACGATAGGAAATGAACACATGAGGCGAAGAAGATGAAGGTATTATTCATCAATGTTTTTCAATTTTTAGAATTGCTGGAAATTATATTGGACGTTTATTAATAACTAATATCTAAGAGTTAAGAATTAGAAATTTAATCCAATCCTTAAATTAAAAGATGGGAGTGTTCATGAATCTTAGGAAAATCAAAGAATCAAATTATAGAAAAGTTGAATGAACTAGTCTAGCTACTTAAAGATGAAGGTTTTAGCTCAAAGATTGAAGAATCATTAACAGCCTCATCAAACTCATATCAAAAAACTCCCATGGCTTACTTAGAAAGAAAATACTCAATAGTTGAAAGATCTTCAGGGAATGTGAAAAAGAAGCATCATCTAGTAAAATCTCTGAAAGAAGAGACAAAGCCTCCACAAATGAAGAGGAGTCATCCTCGGGGATAACCATAGAAGAATCATCTTCAGACAAAGAAGAAATTTGCTTGAAAGCATCTTACAAGGAAGTTGATTATGAGGTAATTAAGCCATCTTACCAGAAATTATTTATAATCAGTGCTAAGTTAATTGAAGAAAATGATAGGATTAAAATACTACAAGTTAAGCCTTAAGGGGTATATAGAGTTCCTTGAAGAAAGCAATAAAACGCTTAAGTTAGAAATGACCAATATTTAAACTCAACAAAAACTTAATAGAGATGTGTCTCATTGAAAAAGGAAGTGACAGACCTGCATGAAACCCTCCATAAATTTACTAAGAGGAAAGAAAATCTTGGCTTGATCTTATCAAGTCAAAGGCCTTCCTAAAATAAAAGTGGACTAGGATTTAAGTCAGATAAAACACCCAGTAAGAAATTAAATAGGAAGAAAAGGAATCGGCTTGTTTGTAAATTCTCACATTGCAATAAAGTTGGTCACTTAGAGCCTGTAACACGGTGGGAGAACTGACTTTAGTTAAATGTTGCGGATAGCAAGAGTCGTCACCGACTTTTATTTTATCCAAAAGGAAAGGACATAAAAGAACAGGAAAGACCTTAAAAAGATTTTGAGTTCGGGGGGTAGGTTATACAAAGGGAAGGTATTAGCACCCTTTATATCCATGGTTATCCATGGGCTCTTAGTTACTTAGCTCACTTTGTTTGTTTGCAAGAGTGTAGTGTGTGATTAGAAAAATTTCTTTAAGTACTTTGTAATGACCCTCGTATGGGTGTATACAAAGCCTAGTTTAGAAATTGTGAGGTGTAAAAGTAATTTTGAAAAGTGTGAGCAAG